>NW_010223983.1:0-15371 GCF_000690775.1 Eurypyga helias
TGCGGCCTGGCGGGCTGACCGCGCTGCTCCCAGCCCGTCCGTCCTTGCACTTCCCAAAACGAGATCAGCCTTGAAGCACAGCAAGGAAACCCGCAAGCGGGCATCCCCGACGGGTGGATGTTAAAACCTCAGGGCCGGCGAAGGACGGCTGAAGCCTGCCTGCCCAGCGGCACACAGCTCCCCACCCTGCCTTTTCAGAGACCTTAAGGCTCCAACACTCGGAGCAGCGCGGAGGTTATTCACCCCCAGTCAGCACACCGAGCAAGGAGGGGGTGCTTATCTCTTGCAGAGGCAAGGCTTTGGGGTTTTCTCTGGTTCTGACAACGAAAAGGACCACACACTTTTCTCTGGCCAAGACCGCAAGGATAGAGGGGGCTGAGGCTGCCAACTCGAAGCCCGGCAGGTATCGCCCCACCAAGCTGCAGACAGAGCTGCCCCCACTCATGCCTCAAGCTGCTGAGACACGCCAGCCCGAGTATGCCCACGGCTACTCTCGCCGCCCTGCTGTGCCAGGTTTGATCAGGGTAGCCCCCAGAAGGGCCAGGGCTGTGCCACGAGGGACCTCATGTGCTTTCCCAGCTCGGAATACGCCTTCTACCCAGTCAGCAGCAAGCACAGGCGTTTGCAGTCGTGGCTCCTCTGCCAGGAATAGCCATGACACCCGCTTGCTGCTAAATCAGCTGTGCAGGTAGTCCTCTTCCACCACAGACTGTTTTCAGGCCAGGTCCTGGCCCAGTCTTCTGGCATGAAGGGCTTGAAGACTTTTAAAAGTCCTTGATGCCTAAGATGAGCGCCCCAGTACACACAGCCCTGCTGCCTCTCACTGCTTATGAACCACTTAAAGGCAGACTGGATGCTTGCATCCCGTTGCCCACTGCAAATAAAGCTTTGCATATTTATACACGTGCCGAGTGGAGTGCGCGGGGTGGTTTTGGGGTGCAGCTAGCAGCACTTCCATCCCAAAAGCACCCAGAGTTGGACTGCTGTGATAGCACAGGACTGCTGATCCATGAGATGGGACCTGCACGTTGGCACAGAGGATGAACAGGAAGGACCAGTAAAACACGCGTGGGTTGTGGTGACAGCATGTCCCACACTCCCAGTACCTTTCCAGTTAGAGTGGGGAATAATCACAACACCCACCTGCAACGCAACACACCTGGCAGCGTTCTCACCTTCTCAGGAGAACCCTTTATGTCAATCCATATTAACAATTAGAAAAAAGCAAGATGCTATTTAGAGCAGGTTCTGACACTGAGGTTTTATTGGTGATCAGCAGCACCTCCATGCTGGTCAAGAAGGGAGTGGTCTTGCCTCCGACCACAGCGGCTGCTTCAGAGAAAGCAGCGGGAGAGCTGGCAGCCGGGAAGCTGCGAGCTTACGTGGGAGCTTCCCTCCTGACCCACAGCTGGAGGTTAGCTGAGCATTGACATCGCGGGATTCGCCTTTGCTGGTCTCATTCCTAAATCCACTGGGCTCTTTCTGACACTGCAGAGGCTACAGCTGTAGCACAGAGCCCTGTTGTGTCCCACGGCAGCTAAGGATAAATATACCCCTTACTGTGGCACTGCTCTGCCTGCCACTCTGCTGGCCTGAGAAATAGTGGGATCCTGCCTAAAATCCTCTGTCCTCAGTCGACAAACATCCCTCTCCAGCACCCGGCTCATTTCTCTCATCTGCAATGTGAATGCACTCCTCCCAGCCCCTACAGCCAGGCAGCACGATGCTCCTGGCAGGGCATGTTTTACAGCAGAACAAGACCTGGCTGCATGGGGCAGGGTTTCCTGCTCTGCGTCTGCTTGGGTCCCTTCCCAGATGTACTGAAATTGCCTGCTTTACAGCAGCACCAAGAGTGGGAAATTTAAGAGCGTCATAGCATGCCAAGCAGATATGGGGATTATTTCTACTCCATGGCTTCCCAATGCCACACGCACGCTACTTTAAGAAAACCCTTAAAAATAGCTGCTTCAAAATAGCCTACAGACATCACTGGCCCTAAAGACGACACGTGATGAAATGCCCTTACAAAATGAATCCTTAAATTCCAGCCCAGCAGAGCATCCAAGCGCACAGCAAATCCAAGACAAACACAGCACTGCTCTCTCCTGAAAACGTACGTGGTTTGAAAATCTCCGTTGTTGCTCTCTCCCAGACAATGATTCATCCTCCCCACGGGGTTTTGACTTGCCTCCGCACATTTCGCAACACTGCCTGGCTTTATAACAGCGCGGCTGCATGCGGTGACTCCCAGCAGATTCCTCCACTCGCCTGTGAGTGAGGAGGCGGCAGCTATTCCTTCCAACCATGATTTTCCCCTTGCAGCGTATCTTCTTCCTGGTCATAGACCTTTTACTCGCGATGACCCTTTCTTGCCTCTTTTATGCCTTTGTATGTATTGCCATCGCATTTTTGACCTGCTTCATTATCATCTTCTCCTTTGGCATCGTAGAGAGGAATATCGATGTGAAAGGAAGAGCAATTGTGATTCTCGTGTCCAACAGTTCCATTGGGAGGATGTTTGCAAGGAACCTGGATAAAGCAGGTTTCAGGGTGTCTGCTGTGCACTGGCCTCCTCAAGAGGAAGGGATTGCTACGGAAGAGTGCTCTTCAAACATGGAGGTAGCCCAGCTCCACATGACTGAAGATGAATACCAGAAGACAGTGAAAACCTTCGTAGAAAGCCACTTATCCCTGAAAGGTAATTTTTAGGACAAACTTTGTGGGTTGTGCCCAAAGCAGAAATCAAAATGCACAGGATTGTGAGATTGTTGTAGTTCATCAGCACATGAGGGAGGCAAGAATGCTTTAGGAAATGGGTTGTAACACTCACTGCATTGCATTTTGTTGTACAAAACAAAAATTTTGCTTTTTCCAGGGGAAAGAGCCTGCTCTGGTGGCTGTGAAAGGCCCCAGTAGACCACAGTCCCTGGAGGAAGGCAGGGTAGGCCAAGGAACGAGGGGAGAAGGTCCCACCAAGGCACAGAGGGCTGGACTCACCATGGGGAGGAAACACAGGGATGCACAAGGGGGAGCAGAGACTCAGACAGTGACCAGAGATGATTTTTAATCTCTTCTGGATTAAAAAACCTGAGGTTCCTCTTGGCTTCTTGCCTGCTGTGGGATACATAAGAAACAGTCAGGTCAGAGCTTTGGCTGGCAGGTTGGGACTGTCTCTCTGAACCACGTTGCCATCATTGCTGCAGGGATATGACAGAGTGACCTGCAGAGCTCACCTGGGACAGCACAAAGCAAGCGTTCTGCTGAGGGGGTGGCTGTAAGCACTTCTGATGGGGAATCTCCACGGTTCTTTCTAGGTGTGAGATGCGGGGTGCTAGTGGGCAGGCTGGCTTATCTGAATTAGCTCTGCTATCCAGGAGTCTCTGTCCTCGCAGCCATAATTTTATGCTTCTTGGGAGTGACAAAAAATTCAGCCTCAGCCATCAGTGCTATAACCTCAGTGGCTGCAGGCTTACAAGAGAAGAGGCCAACCCTCTCCTCCACTGTGAAACTTCCTCAAGTACGTCTGAGCAGTGAAGCTATCCCCGCTTCCCCATACTGCCTCCTTTGTTCTTCAGCTTCTCCATCCTTCTCCTCCTTGCTGTTTTCTCCGTGGTTTCTCTGAGGCTCCCTCTGATGTCTCCCCAGGGCAGCCTCTCTGCCTGTTCACACTGAGCAGAGATCTCCGAGAGTATCCGCTCTCACCATGACAATTAACAAGACCCTTTGCATTGCTGCCCCGCACTGAAAGTTTTCTTTGTGCTCCCAGGCTCTGCAGAGGAAGGACATTTTGGAAGTCAGATCACGCACCATGAAGTCTCCCCTACTGCAGACACCCTTCAGAGGGGCGGTAGGGAACCCTAGCCAATACCTGCTGCTAGCCACAGCCATTCAGGACCCAAAGGCACAGGTTATCTCCCATCGCTTTTCTCCTCAGAAGCATCCAGCAGACCAGAAATGCCTGCGGTCAGATCCTGTGCGACTCTGCAAGGCCCAGGATACATCCCCTCATGCACTAGCAGCCTGCGGGCTCCAGGAACGGGTGCCCTGCACATCAACAGAGGGTTTCAGACCAAACAGCTGCCTGCATGAGCATTTAGGCTAATTCATGCTAGTAAAATTATTCTGGTAAAACCTGCCTCTGTGGACAAGGCCTAAAAGCTCACAAAGCTGAGTACTGGCGTACTCCTCTAGAAACACAGCGGAGACTTCCTTAACTAGCAATGCTCCATGGGAGCTGGTGATTTCCATGGGCTTATACTGTTTTAATGAAACAAGGATCAGGCCCAGCGATATCAGTCCTTTTTGCCTTTGAATACTTTGATCACTGTGCTAGTTGAGGGCTTTTGCAGCTCCTTTTTTTTTTTTGTTGTTTTTGTTTTTTGACAGAGTACTCTGTTGCAGGATCCGTAGAGGCTTTACAGTTTGGATCTCCTGCATAGTATTCATGTCACAGATGGGGATGTTAAAATATATTTCCCAAGTGCTGACCCAATTGCATGGCAGATCAAAGCATTGTGTCTCCGTGTGTGTGTGGAAAGAGACCTCACCATTTCCCTGGATTTCTTTGTTAACAGTTTCGTGTGAGTGCTGCTATTTATTCTGCAAGACTTGCTGTAACGTTTTTGGCATAGGTTGGGTGAACATGAACACCCAGCCCCAGCTGACTGATAATAAAACAATTCCAACCAAATCAAAAGACTACATTGGTAGATCCCCACATGTAACATGAGGTTTGGTCAGCAGGATCTGGGCAAGGAGAGATGAGAGTTTGTGCTGTAGGGACAAGACATGACAAAACCATTATACAAGTTTTTCCATTTAATAGTTCCTGTTACGTGCTTTATATGTATGCAATTTTTGTTTTCCAGAGACAGGAACTTCTGTGTTAATTTTTAATGAATTTTTTATATTTAATAACTTGTCCCCATAGAATATTTTTACCACTGCAGCTTTTGAAATGCATCTTAAATGCCTTTCAAAGTAGCACAATGGAGACTGAACCTCCTAGTCACAGTTCGTTCTAGAACAGAAAGACTTATGGCAACTAAAATAATCTATTTTTTATTGTAATACAGGCCCAGGGACCCAGGTTTTCAGATGAGCCACCAACTTTAGTGGTGGCAGTACAAATGAATAAGGTGCCATTAGGTCTAAAGAGATCACAACACAAAGATACAGAGACAGGCAGGTCAGCCCCCTTCCAAATTCATAATATGTTTTGTGATAGCTTAACTTGGCTCCTAAGTCTTGGGTTCTTCTGGTTTTTAGCTTTTGGTGCCTTTAGATCAGGCATTTAAACTTTCTCTGTGACCAGGAGGTCAAAGAGACAGGGGGGGAAAATGGGAGAGAAGGCATCTTAATTGCTCACCTCCAACCAGCAGCTGAGCTTGTACAATCCAATATTGCAAGAGCTCTTGGCATCGTGTCCAAGTGCTCTGGGATTGAGCTGCTTGAGAAATTGCTGTGCTCTGTTGCTCTTCGGGCACTTTGCCTGGAAATGCTGGCAATTGCTTCACGACTTTCAGGATTGACTGCGGGGAGGGTGGGGCAGGGCAAGGAGGAAAAAATGTGGCGATGGGCAAGACCCAACAGAGCAACCGAACCCAACTCCAGAAGAGTTCCAACAACCAGAGTGCTGCTCTGATTAATTCCTGTAGCCCCTGTTGCCACGCTACCTCGGGGCTAACCTAATCACACACACAATCACAACAGAAGACACTAAGTGAAATCGGTATTTACTGTACCATGCCTCAAGACTGGCTGCCTCGAGCTTTGCCAAAAGCAAGCCCCAAAAGGCTGTCAAGTGACCCTGGCCTGCCAGCCTGCACAGAGTTCAGCTCCCTGAATTAAACTGCCTTGACAAGACAGAATGGAGAACCCACTGTTCTCAGCCCCTTCCTCAGGGTTTAGAGATTATCTGAGCTCTGTCTTTTCTTTAGCTGCACCCAAAAGACTTCCAGTATTATCTTGAGAGATCACGTCTTCTCCTTTTGGTGTCTTTAATGTCCCTCAGGTCTTTCTGCACTCCAGGCTGAGCCCTGCCAAACTTCATGACATTAGTGAGTCTGCAGATCACCACTGAAGTGCACAGAGCAGCCCCAGTGGCAGAGCACGTGGGAGGACCTACCACCTTTCCTTCCTACCCTTACTCCAGGGACCACTCAAAGCTGGCTTCCCAATACCCTGGCAACACTTCACGCTCTCCCACTTCTCACAGTATTTCATTTTGTGCTACCAACCATCACTCATCCCTGCTGTTTCCACCTACTTTCCCTTTCCTTGTTTTTCTTCCATTCTTCTGTAATACCTCAGGTTTCTGCAGGGCAGGTGATGCTCCACATGAGCAATGCTTCTGGCTGCACAGCACAGCCTCCCTCTGTTATTCAGGCCTCTGCCATGCTGAAGTTCCTTGCCACAGTCCTGCTGATTTCCGTAGGGTCAGGGTTTTATTGCTTGTGCCTGGATCTCAGAAGACATGACCCCAGATAGATTCTTTGATACTTTATCAGCTTCCCTCTGTCCCCAACCATTAAATTGGAAGGACAATACTTATTTTCTACAAATAGAGAAATAATGGTTGCAAATTAGTAACATGGATTCCTAAATGATCTTCGGCCCCATATCCGAAAGACTCTTTCACCCCGCACTTCACCATGGTGTTTCAGATGAGTTGGAAGTGCATGTTCTTAGAACTTTGTTCTGAAGACTCCAAAGGGTCTGGAGAAAGCTCCCTGCGCAGACAGCTGGACCAGCAGGAGATCATGGACGGTCACCCTTGGCCATCTGTTCTCATCCCCATGGTGCTGCTGGCAGAGTGGCTCTTATGACCTCTTCCTAAGGCAAGATCACCTAGACCATTTAATCAATTTAAATAGGTGAGTTTACTTAATGCAGCTGATTACTTTCTTCTACACATCAGGGGACACCCTTGCAATCTCTTCTTTGCACAGAGCTAATCCTGGGCAGGGATGGGTGCACACAGCTGCTCAAGGCTGTGTACTGAGATGCTGGCAGAACTGCAGAGCGCGCTGAAGCATCGAGGCTTTGAGGAGCCCCACGGCCTCTTGGACAGTCTCCACCTCTTATAAAGGTCAAGCTGGTTACGCAATTCTGTTCTGCAGCAGTGAAGGATGCTCTCCTGGTGCTTTCATTTGCCTTGCAGCCCTCCCGCAGCATCAACCTGCTTTGGTTAGCCAGGCAGGCTAACAAGGAAGCCTACAGGGGCCTACAGAGAAGCTGGGGGGGGACTTCTTACAAGGGTCTGTAGTGACAGGACCAGGGGTAACAGGTTTAAGTTGAAAGTGGGTAGGTTTAGATTAGATATCAGGAAGAAATTCTTCACAGAGAGGGTGGTGAAGCACTGGCACAGGTTGCCCAGAGAAGCTGCGGATGCCCCATCCCTGGAAGTGTCCAAGGCCAGGCTGGATGAGGCTTGGAGCAACCTGGTCTAGTGGAAGGTGTCCCTGCCCATAGCAGGGGGGTTGGAACTAGATGATCTTTAAGGTCCCTTCCAACCCAAACCATTCTGTGATTCTATGACAGTGTAGTCCATGGAGGCACTCTTGTGACCGAGAGATCCAGAAAGCAAGACCCTATGGTGGTCCTGAACAGCAGACAAAGACATTTGAACTGATCCCTGGTGGGGTGGGCGCACTGTAGAAATTCTTTTGCTTCCTAAGAATGCCAATATGGTCGATGAAATCATTCTAGTAGAAGGTAATCCTTCCTCTCTCACTTTTTCGTGCTACATTCAACTCAAGATAAAAGGCTAGGCTATACAGTCATTCCTAAACTCACAACAGACGGAAAGCTGAGCTTTCTTTTGCAACAGTTGAGCTTAGCGAGTGGCATGAGCAAGGAAGAGTCACAACTACCTGCCATTCCCACCCACTTCAGAGATGGATTGAACAGATGTGATAATCATTGACTGCAATAAACTACAAGGGAGTAGGGGTTATGAATGAATAAAGCAAACGAAATCATATACTCCTGCAATTTTAAAGGCTACTGCATTATTTAACTTCACTCAGCTACAACAACCACAAGCCCCCTTGGATAAATCAGGCCATTTTCGAAGCTGCAAATGACTGCACTTGGAGTTATGAGTCAAATGATTAATTTTTGTAGCTATGCTTTTTTGCCTTTAATATAGGTTATCCAGAAGTCTGAAAAACGGGGTTGCAACTATATTGCC
Source organism: Eurypyga helias (assembly GCF_000690775.1). Classification (NCBI taxonomy): domain Eukaryota; kingdom Metazoa; phylum Chordata; class Aves; order Eurypygiformes; family Eurypygidae; genus Eurypyga; species Eurypyga helias. The sequence continues at coordinate 8,195 of NW_010223983.1, forward strand.
TTCCTGTCTCGTGGGGATTTATCAGAACTGGAGAAGCACTTGGACACAGCAGCTGTCAGGGCTGTGTAACAACTCAGAGAAAACAGGTCTTGCTCTGAAACCACAGGCTGGGGGGAACTATTTATTTTAGGATGAAGGGCAGCTTCATATTTAAAGTTTCCTTTTTGAAAATAAGAATCTATGCATCATCTATAGTTGACATACTATTTTCTTTTTCCAAAAGCAGCTATGCAGCAACACCTCTAGACACTTTATGGAAGGCTAGCTTTCATTTCCTTGAAATGCTTTTGTAATTCTCTGGTTTCAACAGACAACTTCTCTGCCGAGAGCCAAGCGTGCTGGACGCACACCTGAACACACATGACTAAAGAGTTACACAATCCCGGAAAGCTGCAGCAACACTTCTCCATCCTTGTCCCTCACTCATCGCCAGTGGGCAGAGCCCGTTCGGGTTCAAACCCCGTCCCCCACATCACATTGCTGCCGCCAACACCCTTGCCTGCTGCTGCAGGACCAAGGGGGAAGGAAGGCTGCCAGCTGGAAGGGGGTGGCACTTCAGGTCTGTGCAGGGTCCTCGGGACTCCGCGTGATCGTGGGTTTTAATCCTGGCAGGGATGAGTCCAGTCAGCTAGCCTGACCTGTATTTCACAGGCCAAGGAACTTGATCAAGATTTCAACAGAACAAACCAGGCAGCCAGCCGTGTGGAAATATGTGGGCAGGGAAAAGGGGAGCTGAGCTGTGGCCAGCGAGTTTGATTTGTTGTAAAATGCAGGAGGTACCTGTGAGCCCTGCTGTGCACATCAGTGCTTTGTTTACCCGTTTGTCGCTGGCTAGAGGATTTCTGTTTGCCAATCAAGATCTTTAAGCACTCATTAAAAATGCATATTGGTCTGCTGTATATTAGAAGTGGGCTATTTTATTTGCATGTGTTCAGAACATGTTGCCATGCCCACCACTAACACCTGCCATGTGTATATTATGGAAAGAGAAGGTGGTCGAAGAGCCATATGCTGCCATGACCTTTTTTTATCTTCCTTCCAAATCTTAATGTTTGCAGACAACAGGAACAAAAATGTATCATTTCTTCAAAAAATCCAAACAAAGCCCAGGTAGTTGGATACTTATGTTATACTGGCTCCTAAATTCTGCCAGAAGTCTTCTTGTGCATCCTAAAGCAACACCTTCCTCATGCTGCCCCTGCTTAGCTCATATGAATTTTACTCCCATGGTATAATTCTGTCTTACAACAAACCCCAGACAAGGGTTTCATTTCCAAGCTTCATCAATCGTTAAACCACACAAGACTGAAGAGTATTTGTAGAGATCACCAGAAAGATACAGGCATTTGTGACATGTCATTCTTGAAACAAACGATCAGCACATTTTCAGGGTAGGATTAGAGTTTCAAGGTAAAATAAAAACAAAAGTATCTGGGAAACTATTTATTTATGACTCATGCATGATGCTAAACTGATCTCGGATTCTGTAAGTCACTGGAAATATTCACAGCTGTAACATAACCTTCGTGATAAATTAAAAATGTCCCAAACTTAACTTTGCACCGATTTAGAAACACTGGCTTTCATTAACCAAAGTTGGACAGCTTCCAACCAGAGAAATATTTTGGAAAAACACCAGGATTAGAGCTCAGAGTTCTACAGATTTTTTTTTTTTCCCTTAGCAATAATGGTGTTTGTCAGAAGGAGTATTTGGAGTGTTTGTGTGTACTTGTTGGTTTGGTTTTTATTTTTTTTCTTCCACTACATCCCTCATCTCAAGCCTTCAGGAAAATTTTCCAGAGGAAGTTTTGACAGGGAAAGGGATCCAAGTGAAAGAAAAGGTATATCTGCAACTCTGTCTTCCTATGTGACCATGGTTAGAGATGGAAACTTTCTGAACATAAGCTTAGACTTAAAGTATGTAGTAAGACTGAATATAAAAATTGAACACTTCTTTGTATGATAATTAAATACTTCCTTGGCATATAGAAATACATTATCTGTTTTATTACAGAACTTCTGAGTAGATTATTTATCTTAAATCTACTCTCTTGAAATTCCCTATCCAACCAACAAATGGTTTGCCTGACACTTATTGTGCTGCAAACTCCCAGGCAATATTTAAGAATGCTGGCATTCTCAGCAGGAAACACAAACTCTTCCACAGAGTTCTCCTTGCTGCAGGACAGGGGGACTTGGCCAGACCTGTGGTCAGCTCAGCCCTGGGAGCTTTGCTGTTGTTCCTGGGGAGGCTCTGGGAGGATATGTCCAGCAGGTACTGCCTGTAGTATTAAAACTCGTGAAAATCACAGCATAGAGCTGATTTTCACCCCAAGGCAGGTTGACTTAGTAATACTATCTTCAAAAAAAGACCAGTTTGGACCAGGCAACAACCTGCCACCAGAGGGTAGGAAAAAAACCAACCTGTTTTCAGGTCTATTGAATGATAAATGCATATAGTGAAAGCTTCTTAAACTTGATGATTTGTTGTAGATAGTCAAATGATTTATTATGAAGAAATGGCCCAAAACCAGAGCCTTCCTTCTGTTCTTAGGCTGGTTTCCCTAGTTTCTACATTTATTACTCTTCTTAAGTATTCCTTGCTCTGGTTTGGTCAAATAGTTTGAAAGCTACGAGCTGTCGGACATGAAATTATCCTGCCAAATAGCTGTGCCACGCAGCATTCCTTTATAATGCCAGATTAGACAGAGTTAACTTTTTAAAACAACAGACTGATGAAAAACTAGTCATTTTCAATAGTGAATAATTGCATTTCCTCCCATAAAAAAAAAAAACAAACACATAACAACCAAGACCCTCAAAACCCCCCCATTTGCCATCAGAGAACCACTCCCAGTGCTTAAACCAGACATTCACACCTGCGTGTCTAACTGGCACTACACCGAACTGCTTTCCCCACCTCCTCATAGGCTTTTCCCTATAGCTCTTGGTGTTAAGTTCCATTTCACCTCATCCTAAAGGTGAAAACACAACATATGCGCCACACAAGTCCATTTAAACCTTGGAGCTGTGCCAAAATACAGCAGCCCAGAATGTTTTGATTTTTCCTAGCCTCTCCAAATTGTTTTGTATTTGATCTGCCCTTCTGTTGTAAAAGCCCAAGTGTCTGTCCTCCATTATGGCTTTGTTTTCCCTACTCCCATTTAAGTCATCATGATTAAATTAATTGAGACTTCATCAGTACAGAGGTAAAACTCCTTTCAGGTTACTTGCCCTCCATTCCTTCCCTCTGTCCACCTTAGCAGTTTCATATTTACATATACTAAAAATGTATTTTCTCTCTTTTCTTGCTACGTGAGACTCGCACAGAATTGGGAAAACTTTTAGTCCTCAAAGATTTGAATTTCCATCCTGACTTCAATTTATGGAGCCCACATTTTCCAATGAGTACACAGACTGGTTGAAAATTCCCAAGCAGTTCCAATAACCATACATACAGTGCTGACTAATTTACCAGGCAGCAAACTGTAAAGAGAGGGACCATTCTCTTCTCCATTCATTCAAGAACAGCTGACTTCAGTGTTATTTATATAAGGTCTAGAAAATAAAAATACAGGCAGAAATCAGAGAATAAGTTACAGCCTTTAAAAACCAAAAAGGATATAATACAACAGAAGCAAAGTCCCCAGATGATTGGGTACTGGAAGGAGAGGTGTCAAGAGGAATACTACTGTCATCCATTTGCTCTCTGCATTTCTCTTTAGACATCTCCAGCAGATTTTTGATTCATGGCACCAGCTCCAGGGCACAGGTTGTGTCTGTCTGTGCCAGTCATGGGGATTCACACTGTCTGATGCAAAACAGTGCAGTGCATAGACTCTGCAACTAAAACGTGGGAGCAGGAAAAAGGAGACGTTTAAGCCTTATTCCATTTTCTAGGAGAGGCAAAGTGCTGAATCAGAGAGGACCCAGGACAAGGAGAGTCTGCCCAGTCCCAGAGGGACGTGCCACAGACCGTGACTAGCCCAAGCATAGTTACCATACATCTGGCACTGCACTTTATTCATCAGATATGGTACATAAGGTATACGATAGATATCAGACATATGACAGTGAGTCAGACCATGGGACAGACAGTTGGGTCCAGGTTAAATGTGAATCAGAGGCTCAGCCCAAACCACATTTCTCAGGATATTACAGGTACAAATGGAGAGATAGCAGGAGCCAAGCACCACCCATCGTGCCTTTTCTTCCAGATCTCAGATATCTTTACAGCTCTTGGCAAACATGGCACAGAGAAGTCCAATTCTCAGCCAGAAAAGTTCACCCAGAGCTTTCCTTGAGCTTTCCCTAGGGCACTAAGCAGATACTTTCCTCAAGACCTCATTTTGTCTCTCTTAAAAAAGCAGGTGTCTCCTCAAGCAGGAAATGACCGTCTCCTCAGCCAGCAACCCCCCTTTCACCTCTCCCTCACATGCACTGCCTGGAAACGATTTGGGGCAGCCACTGGGTTTAAAGGAGATATGATCCCTTAAGTAGACACTGCATTTTTCTAGGTCAGAGCCCTGTGGCACCTCATTTTGAAGCTAAGTATGCAAACAGATGAAAATCCCCTCCTCAAGCAGGAAATGACCGTCTCCTCAGCCAGCAACCCCCCTTTCACCTCTCCCTCACATGCACTGCCTGGAAACGATTTGGGGCAGCCACTGGGTTTAAAGGAGATATGATCCCTTAAGTAGACACTGCATTTTTCTAGGTCAGAGCCCTGTGGCACCTCATTTTGAAGCTAAGTATGCAAACAGATGAAAATCCCCTCTCGAAGATTATTCACTACACCACAGACGAAGAGGCCCCAGTTCGGATTCATTTGGCCTACAGAGCAGAAAACTTTTAAATCTGCATTTGTCCCTGTATGATATCCGGATGTGATGTCTTACCATTACGAAGGGACTAAGTGCCTTAAAGAGAACAAGGACCAGCGAGTGATGGTTTCTAATAAATGCCATTTGAGTTTTCCTCAAGCGTATTTCTTGGAAAATACTTTACTTGCTGTGCTTCTAAGAAAAGTAATTTGCTAATGTTTGCCTGATCATAAAATTGATTTGACCTTCTGCAAATAATCTGATATCACAGCATGTTGCTGAGCCTTTTGAAGTGCACTAGATTGTTCATACAGAAGGGCTTTCTCCTCTTCATCCTCTTGGTATAACTGACAGAAATGTTTCCAAAGCTTCCATAAAAATAACTGCAAGAAACTGACGGGGAAAAAAAAAAGTGACATTCCAATGGAATATGTAATAACAAATTTCAATGGGCAAACAGAGGAGTAACTGACTGTCTTTCACCAGGTGTACTCCCAGCGCTGCAAGTCTTGCAAACTCTGGCCTCGCTCCTCCTCAGTGTGGGTGGCTGCTACAGAACTCATTACACTCAGGTTTTCAATTAGAATTAGTTGCAAGCAGCAATATTTTATCTGTACCTGTTAAGTCTTCAGGAAAACATATGGATGTAACTGAAGAATGAGCTGTACAAGTTAACTTAGCTTATACCCTCTTAACTTGGCAGGCATGTACGGGCTGATGAAGAAGCCGTCGATCCTGATATGGGAAGAAGAGGAACCAGACACATGCAGGTTACCCGAGAGAAAAACCTCTTGTACATGGAAGAAGGTGTTCAAGGCTCCAGGTAGGAACCACTTGTAGCAGTCAAGAACAACTGACTGGATACCATTTCTCTGACAATGTCTAGATGAGGGGGAAAATGTCTTTTAAATATTTCAGCCTTAACATACTTTTCAACACTTCAAAACCAAAGTCCTTGTTGATGGCCACTCCTCACCAGCATTGGCCATCAACAGCTTAAAACATGTGTTCAAAGGTATTAGCTAATATTCCGGAAAACTCTTGTTCTGCCAGGCCAGGCTTGTAACTAAGACTAATAGGGTAGTACAGAGTACCAGAATGAGCTCTGCAACAGCCCCACTGTCCCAGAAATGACCTGAGCTCCCTCCTCCTGGCATAGAAAAACATAAATCCCACAGCTCCCATCAACAAAATAGAATTCAGTCACTGGCAGCACTGGGCCTCTATCAGATGGCAGAAATTCTCCTCCTGGTTAGCTCTGCACTCGAGGCCCTGCTGCCTTAGCATTCACTGTGGGTGGTTTGTTGTCAGGGCTAGCTGTTTATAGGAAGACATCCTGATTAGAAATAACCAGCTAATGAAAGCATGACTGACTGTATTAACATGTCATGTTTATTTATAGTTACTTATTTGCATTATAAATTTGCTTGCCTTGCAAACAATATTATTTAGCTACATGCTAAGTCTCCTCTGCAGGACCTGTCACCATTTGAAGGCATTCCTCAGGCTTGCAAGAGCCTCCACACGGGAAGCAGACTCTGGCCTCGGGGAGATGATGACTAGCTGCTGGGTCCCAGTGCGCTTCCCTGTCTTAGTATAGAGAACAGCTAAAGAGCAGGCAGCTAAGCTCTCCTTCATGAAATAGCAGAAAAAGTAGTGTCTTCTCCTCCTTTCCCAAGAGATATCCATTAGGTGTTGAGTATATTACAAAAGCAAATAACCAAGAAATCTGCTACCTAACTCCCTGAATCACCACCCCTACCCTTAGTCTCCACAAGCCCCTGCTCCAGATCCCAGACAGCCAGCACTGGAGGGGGATCCAGCATTTGTGACCACCCTGCTAACCCTCCCCCACTGCTGGCTGCCACGACTTGGTTGGCGTTTGAGGGGTACAGTGCTCACTCAAAGTGTGAGCAACCCCTTCCCTGACCAAACCCTCCTGCTCTCCCCACAGCCCCTGTCAAAGAGCACTGGTAGGAGCAGGACAGGGGAGCAGTGCCTCTGGGTTGTTTGCTCTGGGAATCCAAAGCCCATAAAGGCTATGCTGAAGATGAATTTTTTATTTGGATACATTAATGTTCCTTTTTGCTATCAGATTAGTGATTGAAACTGATTTTCTGTTTGCAGCCCTCTGTGTTGCGGTCCTCTTTTGCCCACTTACCTGTGCCCTGACTTTCCTGAAGAAGAGAAGCCTGCAGCTCCTTGAGCCTCTGCTCAAGTCCAAAAACTGAGAGGTGAAGCAGCGCTCCCACAGCTTGGTTACAGGCACCTGACAGAGCTAACCAGCATCTCCTGCAATGGCAGCTCTCCCCTCTGCTGGGACAGGGAAGAGTGACCCAGCCAGCAGGAAACAG
>NW_010223983.1:15402-28802 GCF_000690775.1 Eurypyga helias
GAAATCAGGGCAGGAGCAGCCTCCTGCCCCCTCCAGCACTCTTACACCTGAAGGATGCTGCCTTTCTGCACCAATTTGGCCCTGAGGAGTCCAGCCCAGGGCATAGCCACGTGCAGCCAGCCACCTGAGAGGCAAAAACAAGCCAAATTTGGCTGGTGCTTCTTTAACTGGTAAACGCTGTCCTATACTATCCTGAACAGCTGTATGCATGTTCATGTATACACAAGTTTCCTGTCAGATCAAGTGATGTGACCCCAATGCACACTAAATAACTAACACAAATACTGCCATAAAACCTTGTGCAAGCTCTGCTTTGGCTTCGGTGGTGCCTGTTTACCCAGAGCTCAGTTCTGCCCTGCAAGCACTGCCTCTAAAATCACTGGGAGAGCAAAGGGACAGGCCCTCACAGCAAGGGGGCACGTGCAGTACTACAGAGTCTGCTGCTACCTGAGTAAATCTTCCTCTGAGCTCCACAGCCAGAGTCACAGCAGATTAGTTTGGTAGCAAACACAAGACCAGCCAGCTCAGTCTCCAACACTGAGGCAGAATGTTAGCTGGTCTCTGCCATCTCGCTGGAATTTAAGAGGCATGGTAGCTGCTTTTAAAGGGCAAGCCCAAAAATGTCCTGTAGCTTGGTCACTACAGGAACCGGGTGAGAGATGATCCAGCATTCCCCCTGCTGCAGGCTGTTATGGCTCTTGGATTACATTTACTCCAGCACGTGACTAGAACAACTGACATGGTGTATTCCCCAACATCCCTGCTCAAGGCAAAGCACCCAGAGCCTGCTGCTGTTCACCTTATTTATTGATCCAGGCTGTAGGGTGGGGTGTGCGGGGGGAAATAAGAGTAAGACAGCAAATGAGATCAAACCCCAGATGATGCCCCCACTGGTTGGTCTGACCTTTTCTTGCTGCAGGGGAGAGGGTCCCTGGCTCTCCATCTAACAATCGGTCATAAAACATGCTGTAGATGCTCTGCTGAAAATACAGGTGGAAATAAAGTCTGTTCCTCCACTGCAACGTGTTCACCAGTGGCTGGTGCAGCAGCAGGGATACAGCGCAGTAACGTGGCAGAGTCTGAATGAAGGCAGTTGAAATGACTGAACAGCACTGAAGAGCTAAAACTCTCCTGATGTCTTTCGGCCAGGAAGGAAACCCACAGAGCGCTACATGTTCACACTGTCACGCCACAATGAAAAGGTGCCACAGGAAGGAACACAGCTGGGATCAGAAGTGACAGACTCCTGGCATGGGAGGATTATGAGTGGTGACTTCAATCACAGGACAATGAAAAACTGCAGATGAAGACAGAAAGCACCTCCTGAACCATGAGACAGGTCTCCAATTCCCTTGCAAGTCTAATCTGGAAGGAGAACACCAAGACACAGAAATTTCGGATTGTACAGCACAAAGTTGTACTGTACACAGTGATACCCACAGAGGAAAAACACCTGAGGTGAAAGGAAATAAATTAAGAACTCTGCTGAGAAGAAAAATACTAGGGCTTGGTTTTCATTATCTAGAGCCACAACTCACAACTGTCTGACTGATGATAAGAGATGTCATCTGCCCAGGGACCTGGGTCCAGAGAGCAAAAGGAAAGCTTTCAGCACAGCTTCCATAAGACATTAAACCAGCTTAACATCAAGCCAGACTGAAAACAAAAATTTCAATTCCAGGACATCAAAGCACTAGGAGCTAACATGCTAAAGCAGAAAATTCCTGAATGAAAAGCTCAGGGTTTTAGTCTTTAGGTATTTGGCAAGTAACCTCTTATATGAATAATGCCAAACCCATACATTCTGCAGAATGTCCCAGGAAATGTTTTCTTTAGCCAGAATCCTGTTTTGAGCCAGACTTGTCAACTCCCTTGGTGCACATTCTGGGCACAGAACCTTATGCAATTTCAGCTGATAGCCATAATTTTCTCCTCCAAACTATTGCAGAGGATGCTACATGGCTATTGCTTTCCCCCAGAGTGACCTTCACTCAAAGGATGACACCTGCTTGTATACACAGTGGTACCCATGGTCTGAAATTAGAAACATCATGTGAGCAAACCTCCTGAAGACTTCAGTGGAAGTTTTGCTTGCCTGAGGACTTGGGGATGGCCTACATTTGTTTATAAAGCTTTCCAGTCCATTGGGATACAGAGAACTACTGTGCACAAGCATAAAATTATGACTGTGAGACAGTACCACCATGAGACAAGTTATAACCGCACTTAAAGTGTGTTTAACACAAATTAACTATATCAAACTAACACTGAAGTTACAGACTGCTGAAGCTGACTAAGAGATCCGAATGCCCAGTTGCTTTTAATCTGAGGGGAAACAAGGGATCTGAATTCCTTAAATAGCCTTGAGTGTTTAATCACTAATGTATAACCAAAAAAAAAACCCAAACCCCAAAACCCCTTTGCCCTTAAAGCCTACAAACCTAGCAAAAAAAGCCTTTGCCAACATCTTTTGGGACACCCCTTCTTCCCCCACACAGCCATTCTGCCATTAGAGATTTTTCAGAAATCCCTGAAAATATTCCAAAGTTTTGATGAAAATTTTCAGAAAAAACAATTCCAACAAATGTTCTTCAACAGATCACTTTGAGTCATTGAAAAAAAAAGTAATTGGACTATAGGTCTAATTAAAACCCCCGAACTTTAGCACCAAACCCATTACCCTACAACAGCAACAACTGGTCACCTAAGACCTGCTCTTTCTTCCCAACCCCAACTGCAATACTTCCATTTTTTAAACCTTTTAAAGAAAGTACAGGATTGGACTTCAAATACAGTTTTGCTTGGACAGCCTTCTACAGTCATTTCCCTGTTAGAACCAAAATGTTAGTGGCGGTGGAGGGATGCTGGTTACGTGAACACATCCTTTCACCATTCAGAAATATGTTAATAATGAATCTACAAGCTCATACTGTTCCTTCCTGGATGTCTGTATGCCTGTCAAAAGATGTTAAGAGAGCATACCCCTGGGTTAAGTAATCCTCAGCACTGTCATTCTCTTACTAGCAGTCTCTCTCGGTTCTGTTTCAGACAGCCAGGGTCCCTGAGGTGAGATATTTCCCTGTATGTGTTTACTGTATTCTAGGAAAAACATTCAGGGGAGGAAAGGGCAGGAAAGCAATATAATAATGATTAGTGTAATGGGATTTGCTATTCTTGTTAATGATTTAATCAATATAAACATTTACTGAACCCTCTTATGTGCTTGCCATGATCAAGTCACTTTATATTTAGCTTAACTCTCCTGGTTAGCATCATCTGCATCTCTACTACCCACTCACTTCTGCAACAAAAAAGCAAGTAGTAAAACCTGGTGCCAGGACGGGGATTTCCCATTGCCTAAAATCCCAGACAGGTCACCTCCCCAGCCACATGCCATGACGCAGGTTCCGGCTGGGCTGGATACACCAGACACACAATACGGAGATGACAGGGCGCGTGGGACTTGCCTTATATGAGCAAGTGACTTGCGTGGGTGCTCCAAGGAGCCCCTTGCATCACACTTAAAAATGGAGCCACGCGGGCTGCTCACCCGCGCTGCAGATGGCCCACCTCTTCTGAAGCTTTGCAGGTTACACACAGTTGGATCCTGCATTTAACCACGCAGTTTTGTTAGCAGCCCCTGATTTCAGGGTTCATTAATTAGATATGGAAGAATACTTAAAAAAAAAAAAATAAAAGCAGCTATGTGTGGAGGGATAAGGCACAACTGGTGACAGGGTGGGACAGCACCAGTGCCACAGAGCTCACCATGGTGAGGTTGGTGGTGCCACAGTGGGTTTTGCCTTAGGGCAGTTGTATCTGCTATTTCACACAACAGCATTTATGATATATTCTGCTACATCCTGTGGTATGATGCCAATATGTTCTAAGGAGCCAAAGGCCTTTCTTACAAACCTTATTCTTCAGCTTGATTTTAGGAGAGAGAGAAAGATTGCCTTAAGTTTTGCTTTCATCTCTTTAAATCGATAGTGCTAAAAGCATGTAAAAACATCATAGAATCACAAAATGGTTTGGGTTGGAAGGGACCTTAAAGATCATCTAGTTCCAACCCCCCTGCCATGGGCAGGGACATCTTGCACTAGACCAGGATGAACCAAGCCTCATCCAGCCTGGCCTTGAACACTTCCAGGGATGGGGCATCCACAGCTTCTCTGGGCAACCTGTCCCAGTGCCTCACCACCCTCTCCGGGAAGAACTTCTTCCTGATATCCAATCTAACCCTCCCCACTTTCAATTTGTACCCATTACCCCTTGTCCTGTCACTACAGCCTCTTGTAAAAAGTCCTCTCCCAGCACCCTTGTAGCCCCTTCAGGTACTGGAAAGCTGCAATGAGGTCTCCTCAGAGCCTCCTCTTCTCTAGGCTGAACAAGCCCAATTCTTGCAGCCTTTCGTCATAGGAGAGGTGCTCCTATTGGTGTATCAGTATAAAGCCATTTTAAAAGGCTTAAAGCTGGGTATGAAATAAGCTGAGAAAATATCCAAATTGACAACTGCAAGGGGAAAGAAAAAAAAATCTACTAAAGGCAGATTTCCCTGCAGAATATCCTTCCCCATTGCAGAGCTCAAGAGGAGAGGGTGGCACTTCCCCCCTCCAAAAGCCTGTTCCTTTGACCTCGCAACAGGGAAGCTGCCACTTAGAGATGCTAGTCTGTGAGCAGACACGCGTCGCCGTAACCACGAACGCCACAGGCAGCACCTGTCCAAGGAGCCCAGGATGTTCCAGAACACAGGAACTCTGAAATGCCCAGTCACAAGATTAGTTTGCTACAACGTGCCTAATTCATTTTGGCATTTCCTAGGGACCAAAACAAAAAGAAAAGACAACTATGGGCAATGCCGTTGTATCGACTCTGAGAAGCATGAAGAAATACAATTGCAAGAAACACGTCTTTTGGGTGGGTGGGGTTGTTTTGTTTGTTGGTTTGGTTTTTTAATTAAAAAAACACCTACAACTTGCCATTGTACCCTTTGAATGCACTTTGCACTGCATGGTATCCCAGGTCAACTGATGCCCCAGGGAAAGCCCCAAATACTGTTTCTCATTAAAGCTTTGAGACTGTCACCACACAAACATAAACAGATGCAAATAACTCAGCAGTACAGAAAAACCATATACTTCTAACTAGAATTTGAATAAGAATAATCCTATCCTGCCCAGGGCCACACTGGAGCAACAAGCCTTATATACTGATGAAAACCTTAAATATCCACTGCTATGGCTGAATCCATGTCGGGGTAGAGGTATCCAGCTCCTTTGGCTGTTTTCCAGCCGATGCAAGAACCTGCCCCCCAGTATAGACAGCACAGTTAAACTGATAGGAGCCTTACAGAGTGTGCCACAGGCAACGAGAAATCCAGGTGTCCTGGGAGCCACTGATATACCAGACAAGCTTCGGGTAATTCTGCTGACTTACCATCTCACAACAGTTACCTCTAACATCTCCCTCAAGGCTTACATACAGACCTGAACCTTTTGAAGAGTCTGGCTGAGTTTGGATTTGGGAAGCTGAGGTCAAGTCCATCACGTGGATTATTTCATCAATTAGTCCATGCTAATGAGGAGAATTTGAGGGAGCTGCTCTCTCAGGAATTTATCCTTAAAGTATGTACAGAAGCTGGGCAAAAAGTCAGTTATCCTTATTCTACCACATTTGCAGTACTCTTCTTTTGAATGCAAGGATGCGTTTTCTTAGTCCAAAGACCAAGAAGTCTTCTATGATAAATAAAGGAATGAAATGAGAATTAGGTGACTTAAAATGTCCTGGTTGCTTTTAATATCGCTTTTCTTAAAGATAAAGAAGTGACTAGATGAAGAGAATCCTCAGTTCCTGCAGGTAACAGGAATGGAGCTTTCAAAGAGAAGAGAGTCACAATGATTATGGTACCAAAGGCAAGGTGAAACATCATGTACTGGATTCCTACTTGCACATTTAATGGAGCTGTTATGTGCAGACAGCTGTAAGGAAGAAACTACCTTTGAGTAAAAATAAAAAGCAAGCTTGAGGATCCAGAAATTAACTACAGGGGAAAAAAATAAGAAATAAAAAATCAAAACACTAAGCATGCCCTGTGAAGAAGCGTAGATGAAAGGAAAGAGGAACCCAAATGCTAGCAACATTAATAGCATTCAGTGGACCATTAAATGCTGAAAACATCTGTATAGTCAACTTGCCCACAGTACATAAGGCTGTCATCATCTGCTGTTTGGAGGTCTGCAGGAAGCCTGCTTGCCATTATTTCCCTCTATCAGCCTCCGAAACCAAGAGCATTTAGGGGTTGAAGCCAAGTGGGATGAAATCACAAACATTTAGTTAACAAACTAACTGGGAGTTTCAAGTTGGATCTTGTGATTTACTAGTTGCTTCGTGCATTATCCTACCCTGTTCCTCCCTGTGCTTATACAGTCCCAAAGTGTAAAATTGCTGGATATCTGTAGCTGTACTGCTGAGAAGACAAGGCTCCCTTTCCATCGATACCAGATTACTTGCACTGGCTTAGTTAAATTAACCTGGATTTATGCCAGTAGGTTAGTGTAGAACCAGTGGGCTAGAAGGGATTTCCAGAGGTCATTTAGTCCACCCACCTGTGTAAGGGAGGACTTGCACGAGGTGCTCCTGACAGAGGTCTGACTTGTTTTCAAAGTGTCTGAGACTCACCTGTCCCAGGGAGTCCTTCACACTCCCTTCGTATCAGATTAATTACCAAAGTGCCCTCATTTTTCCCTCGAAGCAGTTTAGCCCACAGCTTCGTGTCTTAACTGCCAGGGCGAGGAAGACCAAATCATTCCCTGCAGCAGCTAACAACATCTTGGAAGAGACTCCTTCTGGAGTAGTCTTCTTCTACTGGGGATGAAACACCCTCAATCATGTCTTCTAGAGCTTTGGTCAGTCTTACTGCTTTCCTTTCCATACTCACTGTTGCCCAGCTCAGTGCTGAAGCATGCTGGCCGAAAGCGAGCGCTGTGCTCCTGCTTGCTAGCACCGAGCTGAAGGCAAGGACGATGACGCTCGCCACAGTGGCAGCGGTCCTGCTCCTGTACTTGATGTGCCATTTCTGCAACAGCCTGGCATCGTTAATTCACGATCAGCTTGTGAGCCATCAACATCTTTCATCCTTATTGATAAATCAACTACGCATATAGTTGTTGTCCCCCAACCTGTTGTAACTACATAACAACCTATATTAAGGGTTTGTTGCAATAAATAAATCTATATTCAGCAGCGGGTGAGACGCTTTCTCGGATGGATGGCAAGCTGGTTTTGTTTTTTCACCATATGTCTAGTTTGCAAAGATCATACTGAACGCTGATCCTGCCCAGTGCGCTCAGCCTCTTCCAACGCGGAGTCAGCGCAAATTTAAATTGCGTACCCATCTCTTCCATCAGCCAGATCGCACATGGAAATGCAAGACAAACAAAACAGCCCCCTCAGAACCTCTCTCAAAAACATCCCTCTATCAGTTTTGCACCCAAGTGTTTTCATCCATGCCAACCTTCTAAAAGTGCATGTGAAACAGCTCTAAAACTCAAACCAATCTCAGGGTATTGCCCTATTTTAGTGGGAAATCATATTGGTTTGAATCTCTTGCATCTCAAAAATAAAAAAAAATTCTACACTTCCTGTTACTCATCCCCTCATTTTCATCTAGGTGCTCTGAAATTGTTTGTTCCAGTGTTTTTCCAGGAACTGAAACTAAGCTGACAGGTCTATAATTCTAGACCTGCTTGTTAGCACCACTTTTGTACTGATGAGCTCAAACCTGCACATAGTACTCCTGGGCTCTGCTCCAACAGACCGCTTTAGCACATATTTAATTGCAAGAGCGAGAGACATCTGTGGCTGTGGAGGGGATGAGTCACATGCTTAACGTTACGCATGTGCTCGGATGTTTTTCTAGTTCGTAAGAATGGGTACATTAAAAAAACCCACAGTTACTAACACCAAAACCAAGCAAAACAAAGGCATGTTTTCATACAATGCTTAAGACTTTAAGGATGCAAATGCCAACAAATATCAATCATCAATCTCCACAGATAAACAAAAAGCAGGAATCATTCTGTTACCCTGTGATGATATCATCTATGATGACTTCTTTTGCTATAGTACTGCTTTATTATCTAGCTTTGTTATATTTTTCTCAAATCTCCCATATTATAATACCTACAACGTTATGCCTCCAGCAAGTTTTTCTGCCTTATTAGCCTGTTCTAGAGGGTTAACGGATTGATTGGATGTCACTTAGTCTGTCATAAACTGCTATGGACGCCTCGTAGCAGCTTTCTGTGCATTTCAAGTGTATTTCTGCGCTCCTGAAAAGCGGTGTACCGACAGCTCCGGAGAGCTAGGCTCATCTCACCCCTAGGCCACTTCTGCCCAGACCTGTTCAAACCAACAAAGCTATAAAACACCCAACTTCATCTCCCAACTTTGAGATTACCTGTAGCACTAGCCCAGGAGGAAGCAGCACACTGAAGATGGTCAATACACAACGGCAGAGCTCAACAGAAGGCATCTGCTGCCCCTCCAGCTTCGGAAAGCCTTTGCTGGTGTCCAAGTCAGGCATTTAGCTTAAGCACAGCCCTTGGTCTGACTGCTGCTGCTTTATCAAATGAAGCATTTACACCTGGGGAGCTGCTGCGAGCTTCACTCTCCACACTGGTAGGTAGCCACCTGGCTACCACACAGGACTGCCAGAGCAACGGGTAATTGCCATTTGAACAGAGTCACCTGGGTAATCAGGTGCTGAGCGCCAGCACCTAACTCCCACCTATGCTGCGCGCTGCTCCGTTTCCCCTATTTCTAGCACTGCTTGCTTCTGAGCCCAGGATGGATGTGCGCCCTAGGCTTTATTCCATACCTCTTCTAGCTAATTCCTGCATTCTCGCCACACAAACCGTTTCCCCAGACCAGCTAAGAGACCTCAAAGCACACTGCTTATCCCAGACTAAGTTTATCTTATGCATACAGAATTGGGGAGGAATTCCAGCTACCAGAGCTTTCCTGCAAGCTAATTATTCTTCAAAGAAGTTTTAGGCAGTCCCAGGGAGCATCTAACTATTGATTTTTTTACTCTGTATAATTTCCCTGCAAAATGTAATCATTCTCCTCCTGTCTTGCACTGTCACTTGTCTCTCAGAACAACCTGGGAACAACAAAAGAATGGAATAGAGGGCACCAACAAGGGCATGTCATAAAAAATGTATCTCTGTGCAAGCAGAGCCTGTAAAAGCAAACCCCAGAAATGTGTGCAGACCTTGTTTAATATTCATCAGCCAGTGTACTGTATAACTGAAACCGAAATGTAACGGTTATGAAAACTCAGGCTAGAAGGAAGTCAAATGGAGACAGCATTCTAAGGACTCTGGCATTTCAGAGTTTCTCATTTCTGGGTTTCTAGCATAAACGTACCAGAGGGAAGTGTTATTGAATATATTGGTTGCTTGCAAATGGCTACATTTGTATATAAATCCACCTCTTAAGAAAAAGGAAAAAAAAAAAGAGAAAAGTAGTTGGCAATAAGAGACTCCAAGGAACTCCAAGTATAAATCTAATGGCTACCACATGCTTTTATGGAACAACAAAATAAAACTGGAATTGAGACCAGCAAATCTAAAAACCCCATTTTGCAATATTAAGCTGTTTGTTTGTTTTTTTTCCTTTGGCTCCCTGCACAACAGAGCACTTGATGCATGATTAGCTTCATGAACATTAAGAATGCCTTTTGACTTCAAAAAGTTAGCACCTTTAATTTACCTGCATTCAGAATATGGTGTATTTAAGCACATGCGAACATCTATCCTGGTGCTTATTTCCCCTGTGTTTGCTATAACATCCAGCCTACTTAAGGACACCAATAAATAACTCTGACTCTGCCTCGTGAATCTGCCTGGTGAGGGACGGGCAGACTCTATAGGGCCAGAACCATTTTTATTTTAATCACAAAACACAGTGAGGAAGATAAAGGCCTGTTAGGAGAGAACAGGGAGAGCAGGTTGGGCACAGAGCAGCACCGCTTCGCCCACGTCCATGCTGACAAAATGCTGTGATGTAACTTAAAGCCGCTCCCTGAGTGTTTCTAATCAGGAAAGGGCTGCACAAACCCAGTTCGAGAAGCTGCATTTGGGTCTTGACCTCTGCCAAGTCTCTGCCCTTCCCTTGTAGTACAGGCACTACAGGGTAAAGAACTGATTTTGACTTCCTCCATGCCTGGGGTTAAAACCCTGCAGGGCTAGGGACGCATAGAATCACAGAATAGTTTGGGTTGGAAGGGACCTTAAAGATCATCCAGTTCCAACCCCCCTGCCATGGGCAGGGACACCTTCCACTAGACCAGGTTGCTCAAAGCCTCATCTAGCCTGGCCTTGGACACTTCCAGGGATGGGGCATCCACAGCTTCTCTGGGCAACCTGTGCCAGTGCCTCCCCACCCTCTCCGGGAAGAACTTCTTCCTGATATCCAATCTAAACCTCCCCACTTTCAATTTAAACCCGTTACCCCTTGTCCTGTCACTACAGGCCCTTGCATAAAGTCCCCCCCAGCTTCCTTGTAGCCCCTTCAGGTACTGGAAAGCTGCAATAAGGTCTCCCCAGAGCCCTCTCTTCTGAGGTTGGTTCTGAGGCTGTGCTGCTCAAACTTGAGCCTGGTTTAATCAGGTGTTGCCAGCCCCTTTCCCTTGGATTTCAAATGACAGTTCAGGAGGAGAAATGAAATGCTTTGGAAAGTAGAATACACAACTACAGTTGATAGTGGGGTTTTTTTCTAATTTTCTTCAGAAATTTTCCAGTCCCTCGTAATTCCCTTAGGAAAATAAATCCTTATCAGAAGCTATTTAATGAAAGAAAAGAAAAAAAAACCCTACTATTGACTTAAAAAAAAAAAAGTAGCTGAGCAAATTTAGGCAAACTGAGTTTTGCTGCTGCTGCTGCCAGGCAGAGAAGTAGGTACCCGGAAGACAGCTGCTTTTGTATGTCGACACTTCGCTATGCATCCTGGCATTCATTATTTAGCAGCCTCCACGTGA
The DNA here is from genome assembly GCF_000690775.1 of Eurypyga helias. Lineage (NCBI taxonomy): Eukaryota > Metazoa > Chordata > Aves > Eurypygiformes > Eurypygidae > Eurypyga > Eurypyga helias. Next base: position 26,444 of record NW_010223983.1, read on the forward strand.
CATACAGCTTTCAGAAACACCACACTCTTCAGCCACCCAGGTAAGAACTCAGCTTGGAAATGTTCCCACTGCTAACTGAGCAATGGCTTCAATTCTCACCGGTCTGAAAAAGCAGCTGTGTGAAGATTCCCGTGCACTGTCAGAGGAATGCCAGCGGGCTCTGCTGGAAAGGAAGCTGGTTTCAGAGGTAGAAACATCAGCACAGAACTGAGCCGTTCTGTGAGACGTGGCCTGAATTTGAGTCAAATTCCTGTTCCCTGTTCTCCTGGCACCCTTGGAAATCTGCCAGAAATTTAAAAACAAATGCCAGAGGAAGGGAGTAGCCAAAACCCACATGCAAATTTTATCATTAAAGCCTTAAATCCAAACTGCCAAAGCCAAGTGCTTAAAAGTTAGGCTCTGAGCTCCCTGTGAGGAGCGTTAAAATGGCCTGGTTTAGAGTGGTTCTGAGCGGCCAGAGTCCTGCCAGTAGGCCTTGAATACTCACTGCACTGCTCCAAAGCATCCCCCTTTCACTGGGGGGCCCATTCAAAAAGTGGGCATTTGCATGATGGCAAGAACAAAGAAGGAGGACCTAAGCTGAATCCAGACCCTTAGGATTTCAAATACATCTATTTTCACTTTCTCAGCACTAAGAGCATTTTCTTCTACACCTTCGGGCACCGGCATACCGAGAGATGAGGGCAAGATGCACGGACGCTGCAAGCCAAAGGAGAAGGTAAGCCAGGAAGAATCCAAGCTTCAACCAGGAGCAGAATGACATTTCAGTACATTATGCTTGGGTGGGTACCAGTCCAAATGATCTCCTACGCACTGCCTAGGCTGGAAAAATGAGCCCCCCTATTTCTGTAACGGTGCAGTTACGATTTCTTACCAGTGATGGAACCGTTAGAGGAGGCAAAGATCCTGAGTCAGAGAAACTGCTCAGCTGAGGGATATGGATAAACACACAGCTTCTGAAAAATGGGTCCTGTATTTTCTCATTAAAGTAGGACTGTTTGAGGAGGCAGGGAAAGGGGTTAGAAACTGCCCTGAAGGATAACATTTACATTTGATTATATACAAAGACCTGGTCTTGCCAACCATGTACACCCCTCTGAGCCCAGAAACTGGCCTTACGTGCTGTCTCCCTCGCTGAAGGGCCAAGAAGGTAACCCCGCACAGTTCTCAGGGGCGGCATACTTCATGACACTTCTGGCAGCTGGAGATCGAATTATATCAGAGAAGCCAAGACTTTTATGTTCCAGGAGGAAAACAAACCTCTTGATTAACGCCTCCTGCATAATGTAAGTGAGGTTTGGGATCAGGTGCAAGTGGGTGAGTTGTACCTGCTGTCTCTTGAATCCTTCTCTGCGGGTTTAAAATTGCATCAGTGAGCTTAGCAGTGATTGCAGTATCTCTGTTTCTTCTACTAAAAGCCCCTCCACTGTCTACAATACCTCTCCTTTGCTCTCACCCCTCCAATACTACTATGGAGTTGACTTTTCACTTCTATTTTAAAAAATGCAAAACTTCCCCTATTTACATCCTCTGGGCTTTTCATTTGGTTGGGTGTTGTGGTTGGGTTTAGTTTTTTTGGTGGGGGGAAGGTATTAAGCTTGTCCTGCCCATGCGGCAACTCAGACTTGTATGCAAGGAAACCGGGATGCTCTGTCACACTCGGTATCTGATTTCTTTCCTCTGTGCCCTTAGGCCACTTCTCCTCTACTTCCTTACCCATCTTACCCATCCTTGTGCCCTCACTACCACCTGGCACACTGCTAAGGAGAGGCAAATGGTACTCAATACGAAAGTGTAAAGTAATTTCCATAGAGCTATTTCTAGTAGGAATCCGTGTCGAGACTCCTCTAGTTCAGACCAACTGGCAAATTATGTGCCACATTCTGGCCTGTCCTTGAACAAACTAGCACGAGGGCAGTAGGACCTCAAACCCTGATTTATGTATGCTCTCATCTAGTGAGGATGACAGTAAAATTGTCCACACCTCCACCTGTCCTTAGGACAGCATTTTGCAGGCTGACAGACCTGGGTGCTTATCCCGCAGGCGGAAGGCTGTGGCTGGTCATCACCTAAACGCACAGGGTGCCCTTCATGTGCATGTTACTTCACCCTAGAAAGATGTAGCCATCTGGCGTTACTCAGTTGCTAGCCTCACCTCTGTTTTTGCCTAATGTGAAAGAACACAGGTCCTTCTGAAGCCTGTAAACTGAAGGCACCAAGGAGCAGAGGAGATACTGGTTTATGCTTAGTCAGAGAAAGAGCAGCACCCTCCTGTGCTCATGTATATTTATTGCACAGCAAACTCAGAGCTCTTTTGCCGCTAATCAGCACAAAGTATTTTTTGGCCATCTGCCTCCTA
>NW_010223983.1:28872-33233 GCF_000690775.1 Eurypyga helias
GCTCATCTGGTTTCTCTGTGGCATTTCCATGCTTGTCAGCATCTCACCTGCTTCGCACCCATCAGATCCTGCGGCGCAGATGGGAGCTGGCACATCCGCATGGCTTTATCCGATGCCTTTATCGGAACGCCTAAACCTTGTGCCGAGCATGCTGGCCGGGGCTGAGAGCAGAGGCTGCTTTAGCCTGCAGAAGGAAGGTGGCATATGTACAGGATAATCCTGTTTTCCTGCAGGTAGGAACAGGCCCATTTTCGCACTGCACAGGCTGCCATCTCGTGGGCATAGTCGGGCATACGCGTTTTTCTGGAAATGACTCCAGGATGCACGTCAGACAGGACTGTCAATATTCTGCTCTGCTGATCTAAGCAAACCGCAAACCCTCCGTTCCCTGGCTTTGGAAGACTATAGAGGAGCAGAGATGATGGAGTTGTTCTGCTTGTAATGACTTTGGTGGGATAGATTTTCCATAAAAATAACAGCTTTAACGGTCAAATCTATAGGTGCCGGTGTGAAATACTAAGGCCAGAAACAGCAAGCACAGCACAGTTCTTATACAAAGGCCAAAACGCTGCTGCCTGTGTCCCCTGTGAGCTCCAGGCTATGGCTGTTCTGTCACTGCATCCATACAGTGCAATCCAGCACCCAAAAGTAATGGAAATCTTTGTATTGACTTCAGAGAGGTTTGGCTCCAGTTCAGATGTGAGACAATCAGAGCGAGCCTAAACACTGCTAATGGACCCCGGTGCTTTCATAAGCACACTGTCCTTACAGGGCAAGCTACGCCCTCGGAAAGGTCCTGCTATACAATATTCACCAAAATCACTGCAAGTTAATTCTGGGCAGGTTTGGAGTGGGATATTTAGGCCTTGGGTGAAATTCTTTTAAAATTTGTTAGCGCTTATGCTGGATCAGTTTATGACCATTCAACTGATCTAGCCTAACCCCTCTGGAATTTCACAACAGTCTAACAGTGTAAGGGCTTTGCATCATGTGGAGATGTTCTGTGTTCAAACACACCCTCTTTCTCGAACTGAATCAACTTTTAACCAGAGAGAAATCCTAATCTCATAACGTTGTGCCTCTTTTTCAGTAACCTGTAGGTTCAAAACGGTTTACCTGATGCATCTATGTTCATGCTGCATGGCTAGGGTGAAAATACGTAATGGTGGAAACCACTTGGATTTCAGTACTTTCCAGCTCTGGTCACCAGGAAAAGAAGGAAACTGGATCTCCTCTCATCTTTATCCTCTACCTCCACCTGAAGCTCTCAATTTGCTACACTGCAGTAATCCTTGCGTGACAGAAATGGTTATTAGTCTGCATGGAGAAGCAGTCTAAGCATTTTTACTCCATTTGGGTCATTTTGCGGTAGCATTTTCAAGTCAGAATAATCCAAAATTTGTCATGCAATTTAGAAATGAGACAAAACAGTGTTTACTTTTTTGTTTGTTTCTGGCATATAATAACTGGAACGTATAGGGTGTTTTCACTTTCCATACTGCCCATGCACAAGGATACACCAGCTGAACCATGACATATCCGTCCCTGAGCCAGGGGTGTTCCAGTTTAAAGAGGATCAGTCACTTCAGGTTAGAGCAGAAGGCGGATTTTCCTGCTTCTGAGACAATTTCCCTCCCATCTTCCCTTCTTTGTTTGCTACTACTCCAATACCGCCAGAAAGGACTTAATCCTAGGGACTTAATAAATGACTTCTGACAAATGGAAGACTTCATCTCTGGAATAGGCTGGACATGGTATGCAGTGTCAGGTATATGAAAATATTTCATGGGCAGAAATGTTCTTGCCTTGCCCTTTAAAGGGAAGCCATCTCCCTTGTATGAGACACTGAGCAATACACGTGGCATCCTAAATCTGTTCTGTCAACTGAGTCCAGGTTTTTTAAAAATATGCAATAAGATTTTAATACAGCTCATCATATTATACAAGCCTAGACATCCTGCTTAGTCTTCAAAGACTTGCTATTCCCTGTGCACAGCCCACATGCAACTGCTGCTATCTAATTACATGCCATGACAGCCTTCAGTTGGCTCCCTTTCTTTGACATCACAGCAGAGCATTCACCGGCTGAGTCCTGAACTAGGACGCACAGCTTGCCAGCTCTAAAAACTGCAAGCTATTCTGCTCAGAATGTCTTTGGCTGTCTAACTGCACCAAAATTACACTATTTTAATTTTCTTCCTGGAAAGCTAGTTTTTCCAGTCCTGCATCGTCTGTAAAAGCAGATCCGATTTCAGTTTTTCGGACAGCTGCAGCAAGCAGTGTTACTTGCACATAGGCATTACAAGGTAAGAATGTATTTTGCTAAACTTGCATAGAATCATAGAATCATAGAATGGTTTGGGTTGGAAGGGACCTTAAAGATCATCCAGTTCCAACCCCCCCGCCATGGGCAGGGACACCTTCCACTAGACCAGGTTGCTCCAAGCCTCATCCAGTCTGGCCTTGAACACTTCCAGGGATGGGGCATCCACAGCTTCTCTGGGCAACCTGTTCCAGTGCCTCACCCCCCTCTCTGGGAAGAATTTCTTCCTGATATCTAATCTAAACCTCCCTGATTTCAAGTTATACCCGTTACCCCTTGTCCTATCACTACAGACTCTTGTAAAAAGTCCTCTCCCAGCACCCTTGTAGGCCCCCTTCAGATACTGGAAAGCTGCAATGAGGTCTCCTCGGAGCCTCCTCTTCTCCAGGCTGAACAAGCCCAGTTCTCGCAGCCTTTCATCATAGGAGAGGTGCTCCAGCCCTCGGATCATCTTCGTGGCCTCCTCTGGACTCGCTCCAAGTGGTCAATATCCTTCTGATATTGGGGGTTCCACAGTTGGACGCAGCACTCCAGGTGGGGTCTCACCAGAGCAGAGCAGAGGGGCAGAATCCCCTCCCTCGACCTGCTGGCCACACTTCTCTGGATACAGCCCCCAGATGGGCTGGTCAAGATGAGTTTCATGTTTCTTTCCATTAGATAAGCACCACTTTCACCGTACCAGTATCAAAAAGGTAGCTAATGTGTCAGCTAATGTGGCAAGTTAACCAGTCTGGACTCTGAGCCAACAAGACACAATGGATGGCGGAGTCACATTCATGGTGGACTGCGTGTAACACAGCCAGCTCCTATGGGTCAGAGATCCTGGATCCTTCACCCTGGAAATCATGATCCTTCAAAAGCATAACAGTGTTAAACAGAAGAGGGGGCTATGTCGATCATTTCCTAGGTGTGCTTGGTTATTTGGAGCTTTTAGGAGGCACTCTGTCACATTCCTAGTGTTTTTCTGAAGCTCAGCACCAGAAGTGACTCCCATGAAACCAAGGATGACTCTTCAGGTACCTGAAAAGCCAACAGAGTTTCATCTTTCCTTCAGAACATAAATAATGCCTTCCACAAGACACTGTAGAGTTGAGGTTATAAGGAAGACATCAACTAACATTACTCCTCCTACCCACTACTGAGAGTGGGCATCACTGAGCATGACAGATGGCAAATTTTGAGACAGCTCCAATTGGCGGTAAGACGGCCAGGAGGGATAGAGGTATGAGGGACTGAGGGACCAGGAACAAGAGAATGGGTGAAAGAAACAGGGATGAGTAGACATGAGAAGAGGCAAAAAGATAAGGAGATTAAGGGCAGAGAAAAGCTACATTCTCCCCTCTCCTCCCTTGTATTAATTTCTACCAGTGCTATGCTGGACAAAGATCCATTCAAATGTTCCTTAGCTGGCTCTGCTCCTCACAGCCACTGACCCTCAGGGACTGGTAAACAGCAGGTCTTTCTCCCCTGAATTCAAGCTGGAAGTCCTGAGGTGCACTGGAAGAGCACAGCCCCTCCCAGCTCTCCCTTGTCACGGTCCTTCCAGCCATCGCCTGAGAACATGCCGACAGCGCTGCAGAAATGCACTCCACTTGGAGGGTAGGGACAATAGGGCAGCACTTCCAGCTCAGCAAAAAGGTTATTGCTCATTCTTTCCATCGTATTTGCTTTGGAGCAATAACTAATAGAGTTAGGAAGATCTGAGGAGTACTTTTTTTCCAAGAGGAGCCCAATCTTAAATACTTGAAATCCATAGTTTGGAACTCCTGGAAATGGACTGATTTTCCAAGGTGTGGAAGAACTGCAGCCACTGTGGTCCTCAGGAATGCAGCACTTCTGAATATCTGCTTATCTAATGACCTCAGAAGAGACTGTGGTGCCTCTAGAAAGTTTGTTCTTCAGTTTTTAGTTGCAGCAACTCATTATTTCATGTTATGAAACTTACTGGGTGACCTAGAGAAGTTTAAGCATAAGTTTCACAGGTTGCTGCTAGCAGAAAGGCTCTCAGGAAGAGTGAATCACAGAATCACTAAGGTTG
>NW_010223984.1:0-394 GCF_000690775.1 Eurypyga helias
TTATAGGTCTTTTCCAACCTCAGTGTGTCTGTGTGATTCTCGTTATTTAAAATTCTTTTTGGATACTGCAGCAGGGAGCTGTGAGTTGGTGTTGTTGCAGAGTTTGAGTTGGTAGAGTTGTGAAGGGCCTCACCTGGAAAGAGCTCGCTCCACTGCACGTAGGGTGCCAGGGGAATTAGTGAGAAGGAAAGAACATGCATGATCTGGGCTGAAGTCAGGTAATTGTCTCAGAGGTCTTTGGTAAGAGCCCCAGATCCCTTCTGGCTAAAAGCAAGTTGTAAGTTTCAACCAAATCATCAATATGACTACTCACGGAGCAGGAGTTAAAAAAAAAAAAAAAAGGTGACACTTGATTCTTGACATTTGTTTTCTTTTGTAACTTTTTTATTTGTCA
>NW_010223984.1:417-18155 GCF_000690775.1 Eurypyga helias
GACACTTGATTCTTGACATTTGTTTTCTTTTGTACCTTTTTTGTTTGTCAGAAAAGTATTTATAATATATCTCTGTATATCAATGTATTCATGTGCTGAGCAGCCTATGCTTGCTGTGCTCTTGTCGCAACTGAATTTTATCTTTTTTTTTTTTTTTGCACATTAATGTTGGGACAATTGCTGGAATTTTTATGTAAAGATTTTTATCTCAGAGCCGTTGAGAATTCCATAAATGGTACAGAAATGCCATTAAAGGGGCTACAAGTGAAGCTGTGGGTTTAGGTGCTGTGCATAATATTACTGCTTTTATAAAACCATTGAGGTTAAGCAGATTTCAGTGCTTCAGGCCAACCTAATTGTTTGCTTTGAAGAGCAGAAGGGGAAGGTGGCTTCTTGTCCTTGATACCTGTGCTTCAGGGAACAGGAGTGCTGAAGTTTGATTTTTGGGGTTTTGTTTTTTTTAGTTGGGGTTGAGAGATAGGAGGAAGAATGGGAAAAGAAGAGAAAAGTGAAGCAGCTTCATACATTAAGACAAATGACAGTTTTCACAAAAGTATGATGAAGGATATTTTCTGTTTGTTCTTCCTGGTTTTGACAAGGTGACAATAACAGTGAGAAGTAAACTGAGAAACCACAGACGAGGAAAAAAATGACAGAAGTTGTAGTTAATCTTTCGCCCTTTGTTCCTCTGTTTGTATTGAGAACTACTTAATGTGGGATGTGTTCTTCTCAGAGGCACTTCTTAGTTAAGAATTAAGAACTTTGAGACAGGCAGTAAACCAAGAGGATAGGAGATATGAAATATGGTATTTTCTCTCCAACTTTCAGGTAGAATTCGCTTATGAGCAATCTAGTGTCTACAAATCAAGTTGAATTCTTTAGCTAGAGAAAGGATCTTTTTTTTTTTTTACGTAAGGTGAATGCAGAGCGTTACCTAGAGAACAGAATGTCAGCTCTACTACTTTTTTGGTATCAACCAAATAGGTTGACAGGCAGCCTGAAGGCACAGCTCAAACAATATGTTTTACTAAACCAACTGGTAATTGGTTTACTAAACCAATTGGTTTAGTAATACGTGGTTAATATGGAACTAAGAAATGAGATCCTAAAGTGAAATTTGGAAACAAAAAGTAGAACGTTTGATGTTTCGTACTACCAAGTAGACCTTTTAGTGCATGCGTACGTATGGTGCTTTAGTACCGGTTGTATTGCTTTAGTACCAGTCGTATCTGTCCCATAAACTTAGCTGGTGTGGGGGGGCATTGCATTACAGCTCGAACAGTGCATTTAAGGAGAGATTCATCTTGCACTTTCTGGTTAATTTCATTATGTTTGAAATGTAAATATGAAACCTTCGGAAAATGTGTGTGCTTTAGTGCTTTGATAATATGAACAGTTGATGTTTTGGGTCTGAGTAGTTCTGTGATGACTGATACCTGTTTCCGTTCTTATGCTCAGCTGTTTGCGTCTTTATATAAAAATCTCAAATATTTAAAGCATTTGGATTTACTGTTTCTGCTGCTGACACCTAGCACCATTTACACTGTTTGAAAGTATTTGTCAGAATGAAAATGCATTTAGATTTTTGCCTTTTCAGTGACAGAACAGTTTTGCAGTGAAAAAAACCAAAGATTGAGGAAATAGATTCTACAGCTATTAATGGTTAGTGGTGTTCATGTTTTTGTTTTGGCTGATGAAAGTATGTGAAAAGTCTCTGTTTAAGCAGACACTGTTAAAGATTATTTATGTCTTTCCCTGGCTGTGTAACAGCTGATCCAGTCATTGTGATGTCTCATTATAGTGCTGTAATAATGAGTCCATAAATTCACATAAGGAAAAACTTTCATTTTAAGCAAGTTTTTCCATCCCTTTTGATCCATCAGATCCCTTACACTTTTCTGAAAAGCAATCCTATGACCTAGTTCTTGTGTGTTGTTTCTCTACACATAAACATTTTCAGGAAGTTTGACAACTATATAGTCTAATTTTAGGGGTGAGGAATCTTTTGGTTACATTCACTCAATATTCCATCTGCAGAGCAATTTAGATTTGCAGTGCAGCTGCAAAGGCTGATCTGCATGCAGTAAGTATGTAGTCTGGATAATTTTGTAGCTATTTTCTAACAGTTCTGCAATGGACAGAAACAGTTTCAGAGTGACTGTCCTGTGGCTAGGTGAGTTATCATCATAACAGCATGGAGGTTGTATTGGTTTGACCAAAGCTTCAGTTTCACAAGCAGCTAGGTCAATGTAATGCCCCCGTACTATTTCTGGAAAGGAAGAGGGCTTGCTGCCTCCTCCTTTTTCATCCCCTTTTCCCCGGCCACACACTTCCTCTGGTGCTTGTCAGCCTGTGTCGTGGGTGGGTACAGTTTACTAAGCCCGCACAAAGCTCTCGGCTTCTTTTTCAGGACTGATCTTTTGCCCCGTTGGCGAGGTGAATTGCCTCGTGGTGGAAGCATCCGGCCACCAAATCTAGGGCAAGGTGAGCAGCAGGACTTCTGGGAACCGGTGCCACAAGCAGTGCCAGACCTCTCTGGTTTGGTGGCCGTAGGCTGTTAGATCCACTCACTCTGTAATGTGATACAGCAAACCACGGGCTGCTGTAACTCTGCACATGTTTATCTCAGCAGTAACGTGAATGTGAGACTTTGGAAGGCTTCCCATCTGAACTGCCGTCTCTTGAGTTAAACCTTGCTGTAATAAGCATGTGTGTTTGTTGGAAAATGCTTTCTGTGCATTCTTGATGTGCTACACAGCTAAGGTTATCTTCTGTTCTTTAAGTTAAGGCGTAGGTCCTGAATATAGCAAGAATTATATCCACCTTACTCATGGTAGTTGTGTTGTGTAACTAGATTCATAGAATCACAGAATGGTTTGGGTTGGAAGGGACCTTAAGGACCATCCAGTTCCAACCCCCCTGCCATGGGCAGGGACACCTTCCACTAGACCAGGTTGCTCAAAGCCTCATCCAGCCCGGCCTTGAACACTTCCAGGGATGGGGCACAGCTTCTCTGGGCAACAAATATTCAGATTGAATCTGAAGTTTTCAAAAGCAGCCAAGTGCCTGTCACAATGTACTGTAGTTCATGATTCTCATAGGAAAGTAGGGGACATTCTTAAAATTCTTTGGTTGAAGTGATTGTGTTCTGATACTTTCAACTGTAGGTCTCATGTTTTCCCCTAAATCTAGATGCAAAAAATAACTGGAAATAAAAGACTGAACTCATGTACTAACTGTGGGAAAATGGAGGTGTTATGAACACTCACAAAGTTGTTTAAAGTGTGAATATAGTATTGTCACTATCTATACTGAGAAAATTAACCAAAAATGTGTTTCAGGTGAGAGAAAACAGAAGGTCTTTTTGTAAGATGAAAACCGATGAGATTAGCATTTATATCTTCGGTCTCCTTTAGTCTTGCACTTTTCCAAATATCCTCTGAATAATTTAGGTGTTCTTGTTTGAGTGCCTGAGAGCATTAGATTGTGTACCACCGACTCCCCTTTCTCCTAACTTCTAAGCATCTTACATATCACTTACTCCTGTATACGGGAACGTAATCATTGTCTACGTGGATGTGTTCAAACGTGTTGCCGTTATGTTGGAACTCAATGATTTACATGTCTTCCTGTAACATTTCCAGGTAATTCGGCTGGGGGCCACCCCTGTCAGCCTGAGCTTGCTCTCTATCCAAGTTTATGCTTCCTCTTCAGAGAAGGAGGCTTCCAAAAAGGAGTTGCTGAAAATTGAGGAGGTAAGTGTGGTTAGAGCCCTAGTGCTCTTCTGTCTATTTGGAAATATCTGCAGAATTCCGAAAGACATTATATTTTGATGCGTGAAAGGGTTTAGGTGTATCTTTTCACTGTCTGTATTCTTGCCTTTAAAGTTACTTCTCAATTTTTGGTAATAGAGGTGTCGATACGGTTTGGCTTCTTTTACCTGAGGGTTACATTTGACGCCCTCCGCTTGACAGCAACAGGTCTCCTTGTGTGTGAGATGTTTTTCCTGCCATCAAGGCCGCCTGTTCTTCGTTCAGAAATTACCTTTTCATTTTGTTGATTTACTTGCAGTCATATTTCAAATCCACAGGACTCTCTTCTTTGCTTTTTACCCAGGTAATACCATGGGGTTTTTTTATTACAAGTACTGTTGGCAAATTCTGATAATATTTCAGTTATATTCTCCAGTAAGACAGCAATCAGAAGTTTATATTTCTAAAAATATTCTCCTTTTACAGGCAAAATTCTTGTCGGTGATGCTCAGTGTCCTATGTAGACACCTACAGAATTTGATCAGTTTTCTTTTCCTTACAGCATTCATATCTAAGCACCAACAAATCAGTAGTGATAACAAAAACCTGTTACTGTATTGTTTCTCTAAAATTTACTAATGTCTTGGTTACATCACAAGTAGAGCTTTATAACACCCTGCCAAAGTGTGGGCTCACCAGCATTATTGTATAGGCTTTTAACAGTCTCCAACATTAAAAATAAATTAAAATAATTGTAGTTCATAACTAAATTCAGCTTGATATCCATGAGAGCTTGTAGCTGTTGAGAAATTTTAAGTACTACAACCCAAGCTGAAGTTTTGTTACATGAGCAATTAAACTAGATGAAACCTATTTTTGTGTGTACTTAGGTCTTTTGGATGTGTCGGCATGGGCAGTTCACTTGCATAATATGAGAGGATCAGTAATAGAAGGGGTCTCCTGGCTTCACCCCAGTTGCAGTAACCTTAGTTTGGGCCGTCGTGTGCCCTACAGCACCGCTGCTGTGAGTCAGGAGTCAGGCAGCAGGCTGGAGTTACATATGTGCTGAGTAATTGGCTTGCCCAGCAGCTTCAGCAAAGCAGAATGTGCAGGCCATGGGGTTTTGGCTGCCTTTCTGGCCATTCACAGAGTCTGTCAGTTTGGCGTTCTCCTCTGTCACCTGACTCGTTTCATACAATGTACGGGAGTTGCCTTATCTCTGCGACCTCTGTCATTGCACCAGACGTGGCTGTGAGGTTAACAGCATCAAAGGTAGTCTGATCGTGTCCGGTTGCCAGAGGTGACCGGATTTCCTAGGGAAATGGCACTTGAAATGCTTGTTTTTCAAAGTATTATGGGAAATGCAGCTGCACGAGTTAACAAATTATTTGACAAATTCTATGTCATCATATATTTTGTTACAGCTAGCAGCTTTTTTAGTTATTATAGAGATACGGTTGTTTTCCAGCTTATCTTGAAAAGAAGGCTAGCTACACTTTTCAACAATACATGTAAACCTCCGTTTATTACAAACTACTAAATGTAGTATAAATGTGGTATAAAATATAAGCACTGTCTCTCTCTATATATATCTCTTCTGTTGGTGACACAGACAGTGGGATTGAGTGCACCCTCAGCAAGTTTGCTGATGATGCCAGGCTCTGTGGTGTGGTTGACATGCTGGAGGGAGAGGATACCATCCAGAGGGACCTTGACAGGCTTGAGAACCTCATGAGGTTCAACAAGGCCAAGTGCAAGGTCCTGCACCTGGGTTGGGGCAATCCCAAGCACAAGCTGGTCCAAGAATGGACCGAGACCAGCCCTGAGGAGAAGGACTTGGGGGTACTGGTAGACAAAAAGCTGAACATGAGCCAGCAGTGTGCGCTGGCAGCCCAGAAAGCCAACCGTATCCTGGGCTGTATCCAGAGAAGTGTGGCCAGCAGGTTGAGGGAGGGGATTCTACCCCTGTACTCTGCTCTGGTGAGACCCCACCTGTGTCCAGCTCTAGAGCCCCCAGCATAGGAAGGATATGGACTGGATGGAGCAAGTTCAGAGGAGGCCACGAATCTCGTCAGAGGGCTGGAGCACCTCTGCTATGGGGACAGGCTGAGAGAGTTGGGCTTGTTCAAGGGGGCCTACAAGAAAGCTGGGGGGACACTTTTTACAGGGGCCTGTAGTGACAGGACAAGGTAATGAGTAATGGGTTTAAATTGAAATCAGGGAGGTTTAGATTAGATATCAGGAAGAAATTCTTCACAGAGAGGGTGGTGAGGCACTGGAACAGGTTGCCCAGAGAAGCTGTGGATGCCCCATCCCTGGAAGTGTTCAAGGCCAGGCTGGATGTCTAGTGGAAGGTGTCCCTGCCCATGGCAGGGGGGTTGGAACTAGATGGTTTTTAGGGTCCCTTCCAACCCAAACCATTCTGTGGTTCTGTACTAAGCATCAGAGTAGTATGTAAACTGCTGGGAATTTTAACAGGTTTTGTTTTGATCTAAACTTGCTGTTCATCTTCAACAGTATAGATTCTGGCCTTTTTTTTAAAGTAATACAATTTTACATATGTTTAGGTAATTGCAATAAAATGAATATATTGTGATGCTAAACCATAAATATAGCGTTTTAGTATTCTCTGTGAAGATGTCCAGTGCTCTTCAGGTGGATGTTACAGTTCCGATTTGCTGTGCCCCATGGTGCTGTTAATGCTGTCGGTTGTTGAGGTGGTTAATGACTGCAGCATCGAGATGTTGCACCGTTTTCTTGCTCAGTAACAAACAGACAAATTTGTACTGGATGTTACCTTTGTTAGAAGCTACTTAAACTCTTTAATGATGGCTTGTGCAAATATAGAAAATGATCGATTGTGATTTCAGAGTTGTACATACATTTAGTATGTACATAACTATACATGTTCCCAGTTAACATACATTTATTATGTTAACTGGGAACCAGAACTGCTGATTAAGACCAGAAACATTTTTCACAATTACATTTTTTGTTCTTATTAAACTAGTTTAATATTAATTTATAACCTGTGACTTGGATCATGTAGCATCTATGGATGAATTGCATCGCAATTAGAAGTCACCTTCATCATAGTATATAATTAAACTTTGCTCATAGTGGTTGTTTCACAGCTGTGCCTGAGTTTTTTTATATAGTGTTTATGCAGTAAGCACCGTGTTAGGTGTTCTCTGGTTAGACTGTTCATGCCCTGAAGACCTACTAGAAAATTACACCTTTGTTTTTAACCTCTTCTTTGCTAATATTCACAGCTGTCACTCTACTCCTCTCCAGCTCGTGAGACTAAGTATGTGGAGAGGCCACAAACCCAACTGGAAGAGGGAGTTTCGCATTTACGGCATGTTATGGAGCCATATACAGCCTGGTGTCAGGTATAATGGTTTTACATCGCGTCTGGTGGTGGGTCAGTGGTAAGGGTTGAGCTGGGATATATTTTTTTCTTTTCAGACAGAATTAATAGATAGCAGCAAAGTCGATAGCTGTACAAGTGTTTTTCCAAAATGCTGCATTACTTAAAATTTTCCCCTGTTCAGGTCATCATATTTACCCATTCCTCATGGAAAACAAGCTGTTTCTTTCTATTAATTTGCTGAACTAAACCCCTGCTTTTTTGCATTTTGTATCCCTTAAAAAGGATTAAAGTGAAATTAACTAAAGATGAGAATTAACTGAAATAAACTTGAAGCTTAAGGATATGTAGGGATATCTGGATTTGGTACTGTCCTTTGAGGGAGGCAGGAGAGTGATTAAATCTGCTTTTTCCACGCTCAAGGAGAAGGCCTTAAATTATCAAGCAGTGTGTTTTGGAGCAGCAGTAACGAGTTGTCCTCATTGCAACTGTGACAAAACACAACTTTGCAGAAAACAAATCAGTATTTGCTGAACTGTAAAGTTGGGTGAAGGAAAGCGGCCCTCTGGAAGAAAGGGGTAGGGGCCCCTACTAGTGGCAAACCTAGCCCTCAAACTTCACCCCAGAACTTTCTTGCATATTTTATTAGGTAGCATGCTTATACTAAGCAGTCATTAAATACAAAAATAGTCTTTGGAGCATAGAGGAAGACCAAGATCTTTATTGATATTGGATTGCAGAGTCATATGATGTCTTTCTTACTCTTCCCAGCAAATACTGAGACTTACTTTTGAAGCAAGGGCTTGCTTGCCACCTGGTTGCCTCTTGGCAACTTCAGGTGATTCTCTGCTTTGCACTCTCTGTTGTTAATCCTCTTCTTAAGCTGCAAGCTGGTTTTCCGGTTCTCCATAGAAAGTAAAGCTGTTCTAGGGAGAAGGGACACCCTGATCTGAAGCTCTGTGTTGTGGTACTAACCTTTAATAGCACTGAAGCATTTTTTCAGGAATACTCAGGGTTACTCAGTCTAGTGCTGTGTTTCTGAAGTGCCATCAGCAGGAGTACTGACTTTGGTTTTGAGGAAGGGGCATTTTCTACAGTATAGTTAGAGCTCTGACACCTAAACGCCCGGGTTCTGTTTGGTTGCCTGCGGTAACCGTAACAGCACAAAATTTGAGACAAGATTAGTTGCCCGGTTGGACTGACTGCAGGTAAGCCTTGAAGAGAGCTTTACCTCTCACTGGCCTGTTGTATTCCTCTTTGCTTTATTTTTTTGGCTGCATGACGATGATTTACATAAGATATGCTCTTCTGCTCACACACAGCAGGCCATTTCCTGGCAGTGGTTTACTGACTCATTTTATGAAGTGGTCATGTAAACTTTGGGGTCATCTTGCTTGTTTAACTGTAGTCAGGTAGTTTTTGTTTTACACCACTGTACCCCTTGCTGTGTTAAAGAAAATAACATTTTAGATGTGTCAGTTGTCTTTAAAATTAAAAACATAACCCAGGATAATGAGAATAAATGGGTTGTGTTCGGGTACCTGGTTTACTCTTCTTTTTAAACTGCTTGCTTAACTGTAGTAGAAAGTCAGCGCAAAACACAGATGTATAAATGAGCCAAGTTATGTGTGAGCTGTGACAGGAGATCAGACACGGTCTCTGGCATCTTTAGAGCATGTTCTTTTTTCTTTGGCTTTTAATGAGACCAACATCCATTTAGAGTTACGTTGTGTGTCGCATGCTAACACTTTTCCCCTCCCCCCCCCCCATTACAAGGTGTGTTTTCTTTTTTTTTTTTAAGTCACCCTTGCCAGTGTTTTTATGAATGTTCTAAAGATATGGTCCCCCGTGCAGTATCCCAAACAAGTGCTTTCACTTCTGCACAGTTACAGCTGAAGTGGTGTTGTGAGACTGTTCTCTTCTTTAGCTGTAGACATGCATGTTTTTGTTTCCTAATGGATAGACAGTCTCACACTGTCTCTCCAAAGGATTTTATTAGCAAAATAACAATTAACAGGGTTGCTCTTATTGAGATTTTTTTTTTTTTTTGACTGTGATGAATAAATTCACACTGCCTTTTACTGCCTGCATATTTTCAGTCTGAGGGGAAAAAAAAAATAAATTGAGAACTAGTTTATGGGGTTGATGCAGTGCTCTTTGATTCACATTGGACATTGAATGGACATCTAGTTTTCCAAATCTCTTAAAAAATGCAGTTTTGTTAGCCTAAGATAGTCTCTTGGAATTTATCACCTTGCAGAATGAGTCCAGTACCCATGTGAAGTGCTGGGAAGGAGTTCATTACAGTGTTGAACTTCCTTTCTTTGCATCAACTCAAGTATTTTTGAGATACCTACATACACTGAGAAGCTTCAAATAATCCTGAGTTTCAGCTACCTGATCAGGAACTCAGTGAAATACTGAAGTTGATGTCTGTGTTTAGAGGTACCGCGTTGCATCTGTGTCCAAAGGCTACCTTGAGAAAGAGCTGTACGTTATGCAAAACGTTACGTTGAGCAAGCATAGCCCTGTAAGTGAAGGGTGGAAGTGGGAATAAAAAAGTTATTTTAGGCACCAAACACTATTTTTTTTTTTTTTTATTCCTTCATCAGGTCAGTTGCAATCTGTTGTGAATATTTTACTTGGTATCTATTTACTGTTGTTTTCTTGTCTCTCTTTTTTTTTTTTCTTTTTTTTTTTTTTTAGGATCTCTATGCCAAAGCTATGCCCAAATTAGAAAAAGCTGTTGAGCATGGTAGAGGTAAATCAGTTTAGTTTTCTTAATTAGAATTTTAAAATGCAGGACTGTACTATATCTTCTGTTAAAAGAGAATTCCATAAAGCATCATTTATTATACATAATTTCTAATGCATTTAGGACTACTTTATTTGCCCTGTATATCCGTTTAGATTTCCATGGTAGATCATTATGACACTGCTTTTTTAAACAATTAAAATCTGAGACCTACATCTGTGTCTACCAATGTCACTAAAAATGACAGGTGTGCAGTAAAAGAAGGAAAAAAGCACATTTTTTTCCCAGTCGGTAGTATTTGCCTGACCCAGCCTAGGAACTGAAACTTTCTGCAATGTTTATTACATGTTGCAACTGTTCGGTCACGGAATCACAGAACGGTTTGGGTTGGAAGGGACCTTAACGACCATCTAGTTCCAACCCCCCTGCCATGGGCAGGGACACCTTCCACTAGACCAGGTTGCTCAAAGCCTTGTCCAGCCTGGCCTTGAACACTTCCAGGGATGGGGCATCCACAGCTTCTCTGGGCAACCTGTTCCTTTTGTTTGTAATTATTAGCCTTTTAATTTTGGCTTACTTTCTTGGATCTCCTAAGAATTCTGAATTAATCCAAAGTAATTTGTATTTAGTTTTGGAAGCATCCTTTCATACTTAGGCTCATCAGGACTGAGCATGGATGCTACCCAGACTTCATTTCAGACACTCTGCCTCTCTTCCTTAAACTTCAAAAGTCTGAGGCTTTTTAACTCCTTTGTATGGAAGTTTTTTCATAGTTTTTCATTCCCCCATCAGATTCCCATCTTGGAATGAGCTTTGTTTATGCTGTCTCTTTCCTTTGTTCTGTGATTTGTTTTTTGTACAGTGTTTTACTTCAAATAATTCTTGTTAATGTGTAAGTGTAAGGATCCATTTTCCAAATGTTTTTATCACTAATTTGAAAAAGACCTCATCGAGATGTAAAACTGCAAACCAAAACAGATGGCCCAGGAGCAAAGGCAAAAACTCCTATGAAAATTGGTAAATACAATACGATGTTCAGTTTCACTCATGTGTCACTAGAGAAGACCTCAAAGGCTTTGAATTTTATGCCAGCAGATCTAAAATGTGCATGGTAGTTTAATGTGTTTTGATAACTCTTTTATGTTTTGTAACAATTGCCATCATGTATTGGTGATTCCTTATCACAAAACACTTTCACATTACATTAAAGCACTTTGTTCTGACTTCTTTTCAGAGGGCTGTGAATTTCTCCAAAACCCCCCTGCTGGATTTTATCCAAGGCTTGGTGTGATAGGGTTTGCTGGAATTGTTGGATTGTTTCTTGCTAGAGGTAAGCAGCCACCTTTTGAACTGCTTACGTTATGATTTGGGATAAATAATTTAGTTGTGTTTTCTTGGATACTTAATTTCAATTGTGACGCATGAGATCCCACTTAACTGTACAAGCATGTTTCTACAGTGTTCCTGCAATTGTAAGTGACATTCACGTGAAAGGTGTGTTGTAATAACCATCAATTTTAGTTTTTGATTATACATTTATTATTGGAATCTTGTCTTTGATCATTTTCAGTTCTACCTTTATTATAGCAAAAGTAGGAAAGGAGCTTTTTTTAGCCTAAAAATCTTTTCAATTAGTTAAGCTCTTGAACACATATGTCACTGTAGAAAACTGGAGAGGGATTGATTATGGTAAAATACAGAGGTTTCTGAACAATGAGTTGTATATCCAATTTCCTCCAGAGCTGCTGCGGATGGTGATATTGAGCACAAATACTTGTGAACTCTGGGTGTACTGTAAATACATGCACAAATTGTGCTGTAGAAATGTAATACAGTTAATTTCATCACACTAGTTGAAGAAACTAATACGCTTAGGCTTTCATTTAAAAAAACAAATCTTCTTCTATGAAATGTTGATTGTGAAAAAATATTTTGTGTCGAGATATCCTTAGTACAGTGAAACGAAGTAACACAAGAAGAAAACTTGTAGGTAATGGAACAGTCAAATTCTAGAACTGAAATACCAGTGAGGACTTGTGTTGGATAAAAATACAGCTTTGTGGGGCCTGTGCATGTTGAACAAACTGGAAGCGTGTGCTTGGCTGTGTAGAAATGGAAAGCATTCTGTGAACGTATGCGCTTATGTACGCATTCCTACATAGAAAAGTATGGTATTCACGGTTTAATCATGGGAATATCGTGCAGTCAGCCAGCTCAGTTTAAAATGTCGTTGAAGATCATTTCTTCTAACCTTGTTGGGAAGTACTGGAATGGATACAGAAGTATTCCTAAATTTCCCTCTAATGGGTATCTCCAGGAGGTAGCAGCCTGCTGGAAGGCATTAGTATGTTCAACTATTACATTTATTCCTAAAGAGGTATTGTAGGCACATTGATAAGCTATTGCTAAGGAAGATTTCTCCATTCCAAGAAATTATGACGAAAGTGTAATTTTTCTGATTGTAAAGGTGCAACAAAGCTGGCCTTTTCTGTGCTTTCTTCTAGCTAACTGGTACCCAGTTCCCTCTTCACAAGACCAGCAACATTACTTTATGAATGCCCCTTGTTTACTGCTAAGTTTATTATCTCATCATGAGCATATGTTAGTAGAAACACTAAACGTTCCTAATATGAATTTCCTCTTCAGAATTTATTATTCCTTTATTAGAAGGATGTGTGGCTTCACCTATAGGACAGGCTGTTCTATGAGGAACAGAACTGCTGCGTCTGGACGCTGTACGTCTGTCTGTTTATGGCCTTTTTTCTCCTGTACTGCCTGCTTTTCTCCATTACCTGCTCCCTCCTGTGTTCCCTTCTGCCTGGATAAACTGCAGCATGCCCAGTAACACCTTCAGTGATGCATATTGTTACTGGCCAGCCAGGATGCACAACCTGTGGCGAGAGGATGAACTTTTCAGGCAGTTAAATTATTTTAGACTTGTATGATTGAACATAGAGTTAAAATTGATTAAAACATTCAAAATTTAATTGGGGACTGAGCAATAGGAGTATGGCATGATTGGAAGTACTTTAATTTCAAAGTACTTTCAAATGCTTTGCAAATTGCTATAGTGAATCAAGAAAAATTATTCATAAGAACAGTTGTGAAAGAATCAATATTTGTGTCAAGGTAACTTATCAAATTTGTATTGGAACGTCTCTTGTTCTGCTTGATGTGTCAAAGGAATGCCATCCTAACCTTTTTTTGCCCAAGTTTTTCCTTTTAGTTTAGAAGAGAGTATCATTTGGTATAATTTTCTTAAATATCTTATAACGATGTCTTTTACTTCATCATTCACTGCATAATAAATTATGTATTACTACAATAATATAATTGTAAGGTAATTTTCATTATGGAAAGATGTTAAAAATATTCTTCTAAAAAAGATAAAAGAATAATTACCGATCAGAGTAAGCATGTTTCATTAGAAACCAGTGGGACTGAACAGAAAATATTCTGAACTGTATATAATAAAATTGTTTTGGTTATAAATAAAAGGGCAGGGCCATTCAGCTGTCTTGGGTAACATATACCCTAACAATTTTATTTTGTTTTTCTTTTGTTATGAAACAGGCTCAAAAATAAAGAAGTTAATGTATCCTGCAGGTCTGATGGGTATTGGTGCCTCCATGTATTACCCTCAGCAAGCGGTTGCTATTGCAAAGGTCAGTGATGATGCATTCTTTGGAGAACTGTCTTTTACTTTGATTATTTCCTCCTACCTTCAAATTAACTGGTAATCCATATTTAAAAGCCGTGTCAGCGTGCTTGGCACTTAACAAAATTAGAGTTATTTTGCCAAAGGACGTGCAGTCTAGGCTGAAAGACGGTCAGACATTCTGTTTCGTTTAGTGACATTTTTCCTAACATCTGCAGCAGTGTCTTCAGTTTGAGGAACATTAATTTCCTTGCTGAATCTCTAATGATCATGGTTTAACCCCAGCCAGCAGTCAAGCACCACACATCCGCTTGCTCACCTCCCCCCACCCCCAGTGGAGGAGGAGAATCGGAGGAAAAGACAGGGAAACTTGTAGGTTGAGAACAGTTTAATAATTGAATCTAGATTAGTCTCATTAGTATCACTATTTTATTAATGTTACTACTAATAATATGTAAAGAAAATAATGGAAAATAAAACAAATTATAAATTGCTCACCACCCGCCGACTGATATCCAGCCAGGTCCCGAGTAGCGAGAGTCAGGGCCAGAGAGAGAGGTCGCACCAGATTCAGAGCAAGCCCCGTGAGTGAGAGCATGAATGAGAAAACCAACCGACCAACATGGCACCCCGGCCCACCCCCAACTTACATACCGTGCATGATGGTCTACGGAATGAAATAACCCTTTGGTCAGTTTGGTCAGCTGTCAGGACTGTGTCCCCTTCCCACTGCTTGTGGTGAAAAGGGTTGGGAACGCAGTCACAATACCAGAAGCTGAGAAAGTCCTTGACTTGGTACAAACACCCCTTGGCAACAACTAAAACCACCGGTGTTATCAGTACCCTTCTCAGCACACATCCAAAACACAGCCTCACGCTAGCCGCTGTGAAGACAACCCGGCCGACGGATACCCAGCCAGTTCCCGAGTAGCGAGAGTCGAGTCAGGGCAGAGAGGTCGCACCAGATTCAGAGCAAGCCCCGTGAGTGAGAGCATGAATGAGAAAACCAACCGACCAACATGGCACCCCGGCCCACCCCCAACTTACATACCGTGCATGATGGTCTACGGAATGAAATAACCCTTTGGTCAGTTTGGTCAGCTGTCAGGACTGTGTCCCCTTCCCACTGCTTGTGGTGAAAAGGGTTGGGAACGCAGTCACAATACCAGAAGCTGAGAAAGTCCTTGACTTGGTACAAACACCCCTTGGCAACAACTAAAACCACCGGTGTTATCAGTACCCTTCTCAGCACACATCCAAAACACAGCCTCACGCTAGCCGCTGTGAAGACAATTAACTCTGTCCCAACTAAAACCAGCACGCTAACCTCAAGCAATTATAAATCAACGCAAATACGCTTAGTAAGCACAGTTTGAGTGTGTGCTTAGAATATTAAGGAAGTCTGAAGTATCTTGAGAGCAAATGAAAACAGGGCTTGAAAGAAAGAGAGGAAAAAAAAGAAGGGAGATTCTATAGAGAAATCATAGGAACAACATTTGGAGAGAAACACTGTTACTGAAGTTTTCTGCTTTTTGTTAGATAGAGTTTTAGGGAAGATAGCATGCCCATTCCAGAATGTGACACTGATTCTGCTCCTTATTGGATTCCTTTCCTGTTTATGCATTTGTTGTTTTGGGCAACCAAGAAAACATGTTAACTTAGAGGTGCTTAGCTGGGTTTCCTGTGAAAGTCTGACCTGAAGAGACCAGATAATTGTTTACAGCCCCTGCTGATGCCAGTTCATGTGCCTTGCTGTCCACACTTAATCAGGCTGACAGATTCCTCAGCTCTCCACCACATTCTTTTTCAAACCCAGCTTTTAGCCACTCATAGTGCACACTAAAATGTGTGTCAGCAATACTTTATATTTCAGGCTTTGGTAGCGGGTAGATTGGCTATCCAGTTATTGGTGACTTGTGAATGAGCCTGAGATGTCAGGATTAAAATATGATGTTCTCCAGAACATCTGATGTTCTTTAAAAAGGGAGAGATCATTACTTCGGGAGAATCAAAAACGCTGTGTTTGAACTCTGCCAGCATGGTGGTACCCTGATCTTGGAAGGAATTTTTTTTAGTGCGTCCAGGATTCAGATACTCTAAATAGTTTTAGTTTTGTTCACTTGTCCTCAGGGAGTGAAAAATTATGCAAATGGCAGGGAAAAAACCAAAGCAAAACAAAAATGTAAGAAGCTTAGGCACTTCTATTGGAAACTGTATTAAAATTCTAGTTGGCTTTTGAACAGTGAAGTGGGAAGTGATTGAATGGTGTTCAAACTGATGTTATTGTTTGTAAAGAAGCTCAGCCCAGCCTTAACTATGGATTTGCTACTAACAGCTTCACAATACCTTGTTTATTTTATGAAAACTTTGAAGTGCGTGATTGCCCTTTGATTAATTCACAGTTCTTAGTTTGACTGTAATGGAAAATCTGATAGGAGGCCACGAGCCTGAAACTTGATTGGAATAGGTTTAGCTGTGTTGACTTGGTCAGGACACCAGACGTCAAGTTTGGAAACTTCTGTGGCAAGAGCGATATCCTAGATACTCTTTTGGTTCCTCTAATCTCTCACACACTTTTCTTCAAGAAGCAAAGTTGTAAGCATGTCAGATCTTACTGTCCACAATCTTTACGCTTTAATCTGAAATTGGGAGCGCTTTCTAGTAATTATTTTGAAATGTTTCATAGGCCTTTCAGGAGCGTCTGTAACCCTAGAAGGGGATACCTGCAGTACAAAGCTCACTTGACAAGTTAATAGAACAGTGGAGGAAATATTCTGGGACTTAAACTTTAAATTTATTATTTGTATTATGTTGTTCTAATTTTTCTTCCACATTTGAGTACTTCATCACTGTGTTTTCATGTACAGTGGTGTATTTCTCTTCATTTGGTAAACTTTGATTTGACCATATTTAAAAACCAAACAAAAACCCAAACCAAAACAAAAAAACCCAAAAAGTTTTGAGTGTCTTTTTTTCTTTTTTTCCTTCCCACCTTTATTAATGACTTTCCATTGGAGGGTTGGAACTAAAGACAGTTTGTGTTGGAAACAGCCCACATCTGGGGTTTAGTTGTGACTCAGAAATGTAGTTGCTGATTTGGGTTTGTTTTCTTTTAATTCTAATGATTGAATAGCCCCTTCTGTAAGTTAGTAACACGATCTCTGGCCAGAAGCACATCCCTTACCGCTGTGGTACACAACTGGTGTAGTTAATTCTGGTCAGCCAAAAGGGAAGTGATTCTTCATGCCTCCTGTGCCCAGCGGTAGAGCTCCATGTCTCGGGATGTTGTGGATGCTAAAGACGAGCATGGGGTTCAAGCGGAAGTACAACAGGTTCATAGGAGGGAAATGCCTTGAGCATTGTTATACGCATTAAGATCGCCTTTGGCTCAGGAAATCTCTGAGCAGCAAATTGGAGGCCGGAAGAAACTTCAAAAAATTAATTCAGAAACTGTTTCAAAACCATCAGAAAACTGTTTCGGAAACATCCTTTATGCTTGCTCTCTTCTCATGGTTTTTCAGCTTTGCCTGCTGTGGGAGATAAGGTATTACCTTGTTTCTTGATTTCATAAGTTTGTTAGTTTGATAACTGTCTGGTTGAGTGAATTGTCCATTTTTGCTGTTCCTTATTTGAAAGAAAAGTAAAAGTGATATGAAAGTGAGTACTGACCTGAGTCTGGAGCTGTAAAAACCACACACCCTTGAGTTTTAAAGGATGCTGTGAATATTACAGTTCTGTGTCATCTAAGGGGCAGAAGACACTCTCTTATTAGGCTTAGGGATTATTCTTGTCCTAAAATTACCTGTTGGTGCAAACACCATCTTTCCTAACTGTCTTCTGTTTTGACAGTTGACAGCCGGTTTTTCATTACAGGCATCTATCAGTGAATTAGGTCTTTCTTCTAAATAGCAAATAAAAAGAAATAAAGGGGTACTCTTACTGTTCTGTCAAAGCAGTGAAAATGTAAAATTGCAAAATAATGACAAACTGAGTAGGCTTTTTTTTTTCTCTTTAAAATGAGCGCGGTCTAATTAAGAAATAATTTGCTGATGTTAAACATATTGAACGTCAAATACCAAGAAAACTGGAATTGTCTCCATGCAGCATCACTCCACCCCTTTTTGTACAGATATGTTTTCGGGTAGTCTTCAAAGAGTTTTTTTAGCAAGTTGGCTTTTCTTATTCCTCATGTGTCTTCCCCCC
>NW_010223984.1:18181-23546 GCF_000690775.1 Eurypyga helias
TTTATTAATGCTGTACACCCTGAGCTTGAACAGGAGGAAGTTAAAGATCTTGTGTTTTGAGACTTCTTCCACTTAAGCGAGAAGCAAAATAATATTTCCCAGATTATGAAGTTCATGCTTTCTTTTGTTTCAAAGGTTGCTGGTACACACCTCTATGACTGGAGTCTTCAGGGATATATTGCTGTGGAATCTCTTTGGAAGGATAATCCTAAGAAGAAGAAATCTGGGAAAAAAAGTGATAAGGTAAGAATTCTGAGGAACTTGATTTCTGAATTTACCACTGCATTTTCAGATAAAAATATACAAACAATAGTGGGTTTTTTCCACTCTGACTCAGCTTTTATTTCTGAAGACAAAGATTTCATTCTGTCTGTTGTAGCTCTGGAAAAATATTAAGCTTATTCCAGAAATACTGTTTGGAAATTTCTTTAGTGTAATCTACTAAGTGTTTAATAGAAAAGTTGGGAGTATTGTGACTGGAATGCTAAAGATCAGGGCTCTTACGGTCTTGATCATTTGAAAAACCAAACTTATTTAAAAAAAAAAAATTAACAAACTCCATCTTAAAAATTTGATACAACTTTTTCTTCTTTGATACAACTTTTTCCTCTTTGAAAGAGAAAACAGAATCTTGTTTCAAATCCATTTCCTTTTTTGTTTTTGTTTTTTCTTTTGAGTGTTCAGGAACATTTGCTCTAGGATGATGTCATTGTGTGCTGCTCTAGGAAACGTTACTATCTGGTCATAAAACCAGCGGTACGTAGGGATATGCCGTTCTTTGGATTTAGTCATAGATAACTAGTTGAGTGGTTTAATACTTACAGCCCTATTTTAGGAAACTTCAGTTTAATTGGTTCTCATCCAAAAGACTGCCAATTAAAATTGTTTCTTATGAATCTGCTTTGAACTGGACATGGTGAAGTACCAAGTGCAGTCTTTGCTAAAAGTTTCTGGTTTCTAGGTTTCCAGTTCTTAAATGTTCTACGTGAGGTCAGGCTAACATTCACGTATGTGATTGGTTGATTGATTTATAGTAAGAATCACTTTCATCTTTATTTTCTATTCTGCGAGTCACTTTTTTATTTGGTCTGTAACTACTGTTCTGTCTTACACTAAGCAGTGTGATGTCTTGCCTTAGAGATGGCCTGCATCTGATGACAGAGCAAATGCTAACATAATTGCTTTGTTTTCCAGAGTTTGGAGAGCACTGAGCTTTCTTTAAAACAGCATTTTTGAATTAACATTACTAATGCAACAAAGTGACTACATGCTTGTTTTTAGTTTAAGAATGCAGCAGCTTTCCTTATTCCCCCTACAGAGCAGCTTTCCCTAATCCCCCACAGAGCACCAGCGATCCTGCATGATTTCCTTGCGTGCTTCACCAGGGAAGGGAAGCCGTTTTTTTCCAGCACTCCTGTGGTCCATGGTTATACCGTACCAACATTTTAAGGCACATGTGCCTTTAGTTACTTTAGATCTGCTACTTAAAGAGATAAAAGTTCAGGTGTGTAACAGAAGGCTGCTGTGGTTTAAAATTCACTTCTAAACTCACTGCATCTTTAGTTCCTGATTTCTAAGCAACTGTGCATGTTCTGTTGCTACAGTCTGCTGCCCTAACGACTGTTTTGTAAACCAGGAGTCCTGCCTGTGCAGAACACGGTATCTTCAGCCCCAAAGCCTAAGATGTAAGCGGGATATCCACAGAGAGATGTTTTGGAGAGGCAACTGCACTTGAATAGGCTGCAGGTAGGGGGCCGAGTTCCCTAGGTAGGTGTAGGTGTGGGACTGGTGCCAAAGAAGCCAGGTTGGAGAAATGTTCATGTGACCTGTCAGCTGCCGAGTCTTACGGGAGCGGAGACTTTCATCAGTGGATACTCGTCCTATCTTGGCTCCAGGCGCTCCGGTAAATGCACTTGTATAGCTCTTTGAATAAACAAAGGTTAGTTAATCACACTGTACCTTTCCTAAAACCTAGGCTGTCAGTATCTCAAAAAAATAGGCAACATTAAAGTATTTCAGAAAGACAAACTGGCAGCATCAGTAAAAATTAGCTGAGCTTTTTATTTTATTGTGTCCCAGGCTTTCAAACAGAAACATGTGGCTGTTACTGGAAGGCAAAAACTTTTGATGCTTTCATCTTATTATAAGGCTTATTCAAGCATTTGCTCCCTCAGCAGAAAAACAAGCGACACAAAGTATTGCAGAGACCACTAAGTAAACACACTTCTTTCTCTTCCTCCTTGCAGAATCTTCACATCACACCCCTTAGTTGCTGTGTTATTTGCACAAAGGGGTGAAATGCCGTTGGATGGCTTCCTCCTTAAGTTCACCTAACTGATCAGATCTTCGTAGCGTTAACTGTTGCCATTTCACTTGGTGGGTTGTGCAAGACACACAAATCGTGTGACTCAGATGAAGAAGCGCTACGGGCTTGATGAAACTGCCTGCATTTCAGAGGTTCAGCGGTCTCTTACCACGAGAGTGTACAGCTCCATTGTTTCTTTGTCCTCTGAAGTTGTTAAAAGGCAGGGTGTTGTCTCCCTGGTGTCTAGAGAGGCTGAGAAGCAGTTACACAAGGTCACATGCTTTTGAAGTCACTGGAATGTGGACTGGAAAGTATTTGTCATGGAAGAAGTCTGCTCTGAAACTTCTTTTTGTGGTCTGTGTTGGTGAAGCAGTATAAAATACGTAGTTGAGAATTTGGGGGGAAGGGGTAGGGATGGGTTTGGGTATTTTGTTGGTTTGGTTTATTTTTTTGGTGGTTTGTTGTTGGGTTTTTTAGTGGTTGGTTTTATGTTGGTTTTTTTTTAAGATAGCATTGTGATATTCTACCAAGATATGGTCAATCACCATTAATAATGAACACCTCTAACTTTCTTTATGCATATAAGTACTGGTATGTCCCTAACATGAGATGAGAGAGGTGAAGCCTACCCTAGAAAAACATTTTTGGTCTGTCTCTAATGTTGTATGGTTATACTAGTGCAAAAAAAGTACTTTTTTGTTCATACAGATGATTAGATCCACCAAATCAGTATCAACCTTTCCAGCAAAAGAATTTCTGGTTTTAGTTGCATTTTTATTGGAGCTTGTACTATACAGAAGTGTCATTGGAAGAAAATATATACTTCTAACTATCATGTATGTACTAAAATTGACAAAGCATTCCAGGGTAGATTCTGGGACTTCTGTACTAATCTGACAGCCCTGTGGAAGAACGAGATGGGTCTTGCATATTTATTTCTTACTGTTGTACTAGGCAGTTAGATTCTGTAACTAGTGAAGACAAATATAAATGTTGTTACTGAGTTGTCGTTACAGCAGATGTAACCCATTTTGTGAAACTGTCGTAACAAAAGATGTTGGTTTTTGGTTTTGTGACATTCACTGTAGCATTTTCCTGTTGCTGCACTAAGGGTTCTTGCAAACAGGCAGTATATGGATGGCTCTTCTTGGCGTGTGTTAATTGGTTACGTTGCTCGTAACTTATTTGATAGCGATAGGTACCACAGCTGCGCATAACTTCGTATTTGTGCAGCAATATGTCATTAAAATAGATGTGGTATGTTAATTTTCTGAAGGCCTTATGAAACAAAAACCTGTGCCAAATTGAGGTCATATCAACTGAAGTCAAAGTTCTGCCAAGAAAGATGAATTCCAGGACCTTCTGCTGCTACATTTCAAAATAGTGCGGCTGGAGCCCCTCCATAGTGTGAGTCTGGCTGATGAGGCTTTGACTACGCTCATTCTGCTACCCTGAAGCTGCCTTGCTGAAGGAACCAGCTCTTCAGGATGTCAGGATGAAAGCCCTCTCCTAAAACTACACAAGTACCATAAGTGAAAATCAGTGTTGGCCCTTTTTATTTCCAGAAGGAATAAATAAACGTTTCCCGAATAAGGGACAGCAGACACAGTTATTCAGCTTCTGTATACTGTATCTCGAGATAAAGTGGACATCTTTCCTACTTCTTCCCCCAGGTAGAGGAGATGGTAGAAGAAATGTAACCATCTTGGAGGGGGTGGGATGTGCATACATATGACAGGAATATTTTAAGGGTTTTATCTTCTGAAACTCTTTTGCTTACTTAAGCGATCTTTACTCACAAGAATTAATTCCACAAAAGTCAGTGGAACTAGTGTTAACATTTATATGATCAGGTTGTAAATCCTATGGGGAAGTGATAGTGAAGTGGAAGATGCGTCCCTCAAACCTTGTTTATTAAACTTAGTTTGCAAAATTTGTAGAGAATCATACCAACTTATGACTTTATGCAGTTTTTTAGAATGATGTGTCTGAAACCCTTCTGGGTATCCTTAGGCGACATCAGACTTTCATTACTGGGGTTTTGCAATTGTGAAGGCTAACACCCTGCATTGCCTTCAGCTCCGAGTAACTGGTCCCTCTGCTCTGCCCAATAGTATCATAGTTTGTGCAAGATCATCTTTTTCTACATTTATTTTCTTCTACACTTTTTTGCCTTGCAGTGCCTCGAAAAGCATTGAACTAGCTGAACTGTTAATCCAGTGAATTGCAGCTTCTATTTTTTTATTTTCCTCCCCTCCCTGTTTAATACTGGCTGAGTTTATCCTGTCCTTAGGTCAGAGGGATGGAGGAACCATAGCAGCTTGGGGATTTCATGCAACAGCAGAAACGTAAGGACTGTGGTTTTCTGTACAAAGGATTATACCTTTACAGAAAACTGCTCACAGATCAGTATTTCAGAGCCACAGGTCAATACATACCACCTGCAAGTTTCTAACAACCGGCTCCTGTTTGTCAGTCAGCTCATCTGATGTTTATTTCGATGAAACACGGCCTTTTTGCCCTTCCTCTTCTGCCTCGGGCTTCGACGCTTTGATCTGTGCTGTTGTATGGTGCTGTAGGACTGTTAGCTCGCATACTGTAATGACTTTATCTTCGAGTGACAAGGGCATGAGTTAGGGCACCAAGTGACTTAAACCCGGGTTTGGTTCCGGCCAGTGAGATAATGTGTACTGAAACACATAGAAAAAGGGGTTTCTTCAGTTAGTTCTCACTTTGTCTTGTCTTTATAGCACCCAAAGCCTATTGCTGTATTTTCAGCTCTTCTGGATTCTTCCTCTTCCCCCAGCATGGTTGTTTTTACTGAAGTGGCTGAAATGTGGAAAGAACAGCCATACCACTCTAAACACACCCTCCTTTTCAGGTCTTGTTCCTTTCTTTGTCTGCGTGCCCTTTCCCGCTTTGGTCCAATCAGCAATAAGATCTTAAAGAAAACTCTGGTGGGTTGTTTTTTTCCTCTTGCTGTGTGTCATTTGGCTGTTTGTTTAAACAGCTTCAGAGGTTGAAAGAAACCATTGCAGCTTATTTTTAGGTTTTCATTCC
>NW_010223984.1:23561-43933 GCF_000690775.1 Eurypyga helias
TCTGTGACTTACCAATACTGATGTATGTTTTTAAGCTATATATATATTTATTGCATGTACAACAACATATAAACATTTAAAATGTAGCAATGTCTATATAGCTGTCTCTGGGTGTTTTATTATTTGTTCGCTGGCAACAGAGGGCTTCCACGTGCAAAGACTGCTGAGCTTTGGGTCCTTGTTTCCTGCACTTGCTCAGAACACTGTCTGTGGTCGCTTCCGAACAGATGAGCAGAAGTTTGGTCATCTGAACTAAAAGATAAACAGTACTTCTGACAGAAAAATAGCATTCCCTGACATTCACTCTTCTTTTAATGTTTGGTAGTAAGAAGAGCAACAGAGTAAAGCTTGTAAAAATTATTACTGCTTTGGGATTGGATCCTTCGTTTGGGCTGTGTTGAACTTAAACGTGTTAAAGGCAGGAAAGACTGAATCTACCTCACACAAAGTTGAGATTTTTAGAGCAATTTAAGAGTAATTTTTTTAAAAAGTGCTTTATATTTCTGTGAGAATGAAGGTCAAGCTCATCTAAAAATAAAAAATGGAGAATAAGTTATTGATTGACTGGTGGAGGATGAATAAGGTAAACCAGCGACCTTCTCTTTATTCTACACAAGGCGTTGCAAACAAATGAGGACAGAAGAAAAGGTAAATTATTAATCTGTGAGCCCAGATGAGCTTTTGTTTTCCTTTTGCAGCTGTTGTTTTTTTTTCTGGTGACCAGACTCTACCTTTCAAGGGTTTTCCGTAAGCGAGAGATGTACACCTGCCTTTGGAGATAACATTTCTAAGGTTAGGTGCCAGCCTAAAAGGGCCTGGCCATCTGCAAGGCTTTCTGAGAGAGCAGCAGGAACTAACTAGGCTGTACTGTGAGAGAAAAAAGCCACCCCACGCTTGAGTTTTGATGTTAGACTAGGTTGTGTTGGGGCATTTTTCTCTCTATGGAAGGAAAATTTTCACAGAAATCGTTGCGTTTTTCAAAGTTTGTCATTTCAAATGGAGTTCTCAGTGTATCTCTGTTGGCTACCGAGAGCTAAGTTGGGGTGTCTTTAATCACCCATGTCCTGCAAGCTTACAAAAAGCATTGTGTACCCTTAGCTCCAGTACTGTTTTCAAATTACTTTTTCCTTTTTGTTTGTTTGTTTTTAATAACCCCACGGAATCCCAGTATACTGAAGACTGCTAATGAATGCATTGTGGAGAGGGATTTCTTATCGGTCACCTTTCTGTTGAAACTATTAGATTCCTAAGACACTTCTTCTGGTGTGGGATAGAGCTCTGATGTGTGAACTTCTCTGGCCACCCAGATACGTGCTGGATGGTGGAGTTGAGCTAGAAAGTGGCAAGACTGTCTTGAATATGTGCCTGCTTCTAATTATGAGAGGGCATCATGGCACAGAGGCAGCCTGTCTTCTGGGTCATTGATCTAAACATGTTTTGTGCTTCTGCGCTGGTTTTGATTGCGACTAAAGGACCTTGACACTTTGTTGTAAAATTGGGTGTGTTTGTGTCCTGTGCTAGCTCAAAGGGCTTCCTTTTCTGGCTACCCGTATTACTGTCTCGCTCAGGCTCACAGTTTGTGTAGTGGGCACAAAGAGTGGATGGAGTTAAAAGAACTTTTTAATTGCTAATTCAGCAAATGAGTTTATGTGAGGAGCGGCAGTTGACCAGTGGGTTAGCTTGAACTAAGTAATTTGGGCTTAATAGACCTGGTGGAGACAATCCCTATGATGAGATCTACTGAGCTCACAGAAATGAATGGAGCAAGACCTCTGTTTTCCTGTACACTTGTGTGTCTCTGTGTGTGTTGCTTTGGGGTTTTTCCTCTTTCAGGACCAAGAAAAAAAAAAGCTTGCTTAGATGGTATTTGCTTTTTACAAGTTAAAACAAGCAAGTGGAAAAACATTGAACTCTCTGTGAACAACTTATTTTCAGTTCATTTGTTCAGGATTGAGTAATCCCTGAGATGAGGCATTATGAGTCAGATTATTCATTACAAATTGTAGCAGAATGTCTTAACTTACAAGTTCCTGTACAGGAAAATTTACAAAGAAGATCATTATTTTGAAATGGGTGTGGCTTGTGAATGTGATTTCCTATACTATGAAATATCCGGGGTAGTGATCAAAACAAAATGGGTTTTTGAAAGAAAGTATTCCCTTTTAAAGGTTTTTCTAGGCATATTTTGAATAAAAACTTTAAGAATTATCTTTCTAATTGAATCTTGATGTATTGAGCCTGTATCTTCAGTACACTATATGCAGAGTCCATGATACTCTGTGCCTTATTCATAGTGTTTAACTTGTGCTGGGACATAAATTTGGCCCATCCTGTGAAACGTTTGTTTTCCAGTCTCTTCTGGCTTCTCTTGTTACATTTTTCCATCACATTTACATTATATTAGTAAAAAGTATCTTTTTAGAATAAGAAGAAAATGTCATTTAATTATCATGTGTGGAATTTAGGAATAATTGAGGCTGGGTGCGACCTCTGATCATTTCATCCAACCCCCTGTTCAAAGCAGAGACAGCTTCGAAGTTAGATTTGGTGACTCAGGCCTTGTGCAGCCAAATGCTGAATATTTCCAAGGATGGAGATTCAGAAAGTTCTCTGGAAAACCTGCTGCAGTGCTTGATCAGTGGTGTGACACATGGGGTTTCTTTTTCCACCTTAGGTCTAATAGAAATTTGCCATGCTCCATGTCCTTTAAGTGTAAACCTCTGAGAAGAGCCTAATTCTTCCAAATATGCCCATGAAGGAAATGTGGATAACAATTAGGTTCCCCCTTTGTCTGCCCTTCTCCGGGCTGAACAGGCCCACATCTCTCAACCTGTCCTTGTGTGTCATGTGCTCCCGTCCCCCAGCCCTGTGTGTGGCCCTTGAAGTATTTTTTAATTTACTGATAATCTGTTTGTCGTGGTTTAACTCCGGTTAAACTCTTTCCTGACTGAATCCAGCCCACTGTTTAAAGCTATAATCAAACGCCTGTTTGTTGTAGCATACTTGGCAAGTAGATAGGCTGGACACTCTAACAAGCGTCTCTTCGTTCTTTGATTCCTATCACTTATTTTGGGGAAAGTGTGAGAACACTCTCTCACAGGATATGGACTAAAAGAGACCTATTGTATAAATCCACACAGAATTCGGAGAATGCAAAGTAGCAACTACGCTGTGGGAATTCATCCTCTGTTATTAGTGCAGGCAAAATGAGTCAATTAAAGCATTTTTGTTGAACTACTTGTTCTTTCAAATCCCTTAATTGCTCAGCTAACTATAGGAAGGCTAAAATCTAGAAACTGTTTGGGAGAAGCTTGTATCTGGGTACATGACACTGAATTAGTCTCATCAACCACTTGATTTTGCAAAAAGGTTTTGTTTCAGCCTTTGAAGAAGGTTTCTGTTCCAGCATAAACATTAATCGTGGATTGCCTTCAATTAAAATTCTGTGCATATTTTTCCCTCCTCAAGGGTGATGGAGATGGTGACAAGGCCCTGGAAATCCATGCAGCTTCAAATGAAGAGCGAGACCAGAAGTAGAACACCAGATCACTTGGCATCAAACAGGTAAAGCATAAAGACTGGTAACAGAATGGGGCTACAGCAGCAAAATAATCTGGGAAAGCCAAACACTTGCAAGTTTGACTTCTTCATATTGATGAATATTAACTTAGCAAGGCCTTGCTAATGTATTGGAGGTTTGGGTGTTTTTTTTTTTTCCTTCTTCCCTTCCCATTTCTGCCCCCCCATACCAAACCCCTCTTTGCCACACATGTGCAGGTATGAAGGAGGGAGAAGAAACTTCTTTCCTGCTGATACATTGTCTCTAAAAATGTGTCAGTGCCAGGGTACCGCATTATCTCACAGCCTGTAACAGTCCACAAACTGCCTGACCTTTCCTGTTGATGCCTCTCCCTAATGAGAGTGCTTCATCAGTTGGGAACGAATGAAGCAGGAAATGAAGGCGGCGTTTCCCAGTCCTCTGAGACAGAAACTCGAGCTGAGACGCCCGTTTTGTTTCTGACTTGGCTACTGGGCTGCTTTCTAAACTCAAGCAAGTCCCATGATTGTTACAGTTTCTAGAAAAGCAAAACAAAACCAAATTTTTAAGGACAAAACCTGCTCTGTATTTGAGGCTGTTTACTAGTAAAGATAATGTAATTAGACATAATTCAGTACAAAATCCAATGTCTACCCTGCTATCAGTTGATAAAGGATGCCTTTTTCTGAACATGTGTTCTAGTTGATTGTCTTTGCCCTTTATTATTTCCACATTATGTTAAAGACTTACTTTTTCATCAGAAAGTAATCCTAGTGCTGTAGGGACTCCTCGTTATTTTTGTATGCAGTGGTCCATTTACCGGCAAACTTACTTCTTTTCCAAACTGCCAACTGTGTAAACAGAGTCCGGATTTAAAAAACTGCACTGAATTTGTTTTGGGGTGTTTTTTTTATTTTTTTGCTTCTGTGCATCACCACCACTCTCAAATGTTTGCAGATGTGACAGAGCGCGTGCATCTGCTGAACAATTGTGTTCCACTGTTACATGGTCAGCTTTAAAGGCAAAACTAGTTTCTAATGTTGTTTCCCTTAATATGTTTTTAATTGCTGTAGCTAATTTTCACAAGGGCAAAAAGGTATGTTGGCTGGCAGATTTATTGACTACATAGGAATATCAAGTTTTAAAGAATACGTGTTTTCCAACTGTTTTATAAAATAGCCATGTTAAAAAAAAAAAAAAAAAGGAAGAACGGTTTTGTTTTGAGTAAAGATACCCGGGAGAACCAAGAGGAAGAGGAAGAAAAGCTTCAGTAAAAGCTTTCAGTAAAATATTGTGCTTACTGTGAACTAGGACAGAGCTACTAAGTGATAAATAGCCAGGAAAACAGAGCTTTTGTTTATGTATGTAGGACACCGTACAGATGTCGAGGTTCATTACAAACAGAAACCCGTAAATAGCTTTTATTTTCTTTTTTAGCATTTCTTACTATGTGAATATAACTTCTCATAGGTCATTACTCACTTTTTGCAATGCTAGTGCTTTTTGCTTAGGGCTCGTTTTCTTTTTCAAGGCGGGGTGGGTGGAAGGAAAGGAGCAATGCTGTCAGGAAGAGTAGCAAGTTGGTGTCCAGACCCTTTGTCCTTGGGATTTTATTCATGAATATACTCAAAGTAAGTTTGGAGGAAAACCTCACTAATGGCTGCTGTCTCAGGTGTTCTACTGCCTTTCTTTTTAAAGAGTTAAGGCAATTGCTCAGGTGCTTAACGTGCCTGGGCGCTGCTGGTTTTGAAATCTGCTGGTTTTGCCGCATATTGCTGGAGGAGATACATAAACGGAACTGCTAGAGTTTTGACCTAGAGCAACCAGATGGTGAAAGTTCAGTTCAGTATCGTCAGCTGTTCTGCGGGGGTGGCAGTTTGTTACTTCTGCTTGAAACCAGTTCCAGTTATTTAACTCCATACCCAAGTCCAGATGTTTTGTTGGGTTGGGGTGATCCCAAAGGCTGGAGACTGCTGCTGCTGTGATCTTTGAAAAGGCGTATTTGTTTACTCTGAATGAGATCAGTCCTCCAAGTCTCACTGTATTTTCAACTGTTGGCAGTATTCCTGGTTGAATCTGGTTGCCGAAATAAATACAATCTCATTTTCCTCACAGAAGTTTGCCACAGCGTGGGTCTCTGAATTGTGAATGGTCAGCCAAGGACAAAATCGCTTTGGGTTGGCGACAGTAACATATTTCTCCATTCCAAAAACCAGCAGCATCGCACCTCCT
Source organism: Eurypyga helias (assembly GCF_000690775.1). Classification (NCBI taxonomy): domain Eukaryota; kingdom Metazoa; phylum Chordata; class Aves; order Eurypygiformes; family Eurypygidae; genus Eurypyga; species Eurypyga helias. The sequence goes on from NW_010223984.1 coordinate 29,332, forward strand.
TTATTGTAGTATGTCTGTCATCAAGAATTATATGCAAACTACAGTTCAAACCACATCCCAACATGGGAGAAGCAAGCTTTAATTTTATCCAGCTGTTGTGCTGAAGAGTTGCTCGGAATCGACATGGCTTTGTGTTTCTCCATGAAGATACCATATCCTATTCTCACTCACTTCACGCTCTACATTTACATAAGTGTATTTCTTGGAGTCAAACTGCCCTAGCTTTACACCAGAGGAAGTGGGATTAGGAAACGGTGCAATTGATGGAAATTAATAAGAATCCCATTTGAGAAAGTTGGTTTATCACACAAGATTTCAGTTGCTGTTTGGTTGCTGTGAAGTGTTTTTTCTCTTTTATATTTCCTTACAGGTCAACTATATAGGAGTCAGTTTCTCTAGAGCAGGCATAATCATTAGTGCTCTAATGTCCGTAATATGAAGAGTTAAATCCCTTTACTAGGAGTAAATTGGTATTGAGAATTTTCTTTGATGGGCAAGTTGATCAAAATCTATTAGAGGAACAGAGCTTTGATTGCACTTTGGCAACGGAAGGAAAAGGCCTGTGGCGTTTAATTCTGCTTTCTCCCTTCCTCCCTCTCACGCTTATACTCTGTCCCCTTTCCTTGGTTATAGGGGGACAAAAACTACAGGCATTAGCAACGGTTTCCCAAGAAAAAGAGGAAAACCGTCTGAATCCATCTTGATTTTGAATGTGACTAATCTGCCTTCTGCCTCAGGAAAGACTGACGGTGTGCTGCTTGGGCTTCTGGTAAGGAATCTGTGAAAGGACACTGCGTATTTGGGGTCAGTCTTGAGACCTTGTCCTCAATTCTGCAATGGGACTCAAGTCTGCCTGTGCTTGTCCCATTGCAAGTAGCAAGTCTCAGTTCCTCAATCTCTTGTTATTATTTATATATAAAATAAAATTCCAGTTACACAAAATGGCCCTGGTTTTGTTCCCTGCTCTTACCTTCTTTAAACTCACATTTGCACCATCTACGAAAGCTTCTCGAGGTGCCGTTGACAATGCCTGTCCTTAACGGCAAGGGAAGGCTTGAAGTGGCACGATGTTTTGGCTAACGTGAGCTGATAGAATCAGGAATGAGAACAATTACAATGACTCTTGTGTTTTGTCTGAGTCTTCCCCTCCTTTCTATACAACCCTCTGCCTCGTCAGGGCCAGCGGGAGGTATATAATGAAGCGTCTGTGAGTTCCTGTCTAGCAGATGGGTGGGAATGGAGCTGTTAATGTTTGTTCTTGTTTTTGCTCAAATGCACAACTCGGTGGGAACCAGAACAGTTTAGTGGTGGGAACCAGCTGTAGAATAACTACGCTGTTTCCTTATTCCCAGCTAGGGGAGGGGAGGAAAAAGTGAAGAAAAGGGAAATGCAGAAGGATTTCCAGCATTTTGAAATCTTTGCACAATAAAACCCTTTCATCATTTGTTGCCTTCTCCATGAGTCTCTCTTCTGGAGCACGATGCTTCGCAAGTTAGTGCAATCCAAGTAGCTCAGAGCGTTTAAAGCTCTATTCCTGAGCCTTAAATGTTCCTAAATTAATTGGTGGCTGAGGGCTGGGTGAAGGATGGAATTAAATGTGTGCTTATATGATGTGTTAACTGTCTACAAAGAGCAGGGAAGAACATCCTAAGTAAATCATACTCAAAAAGCTTTTGGACATCTTTGTTATTGCTGGGTTAGGTGTTCTGGCTGAGTGTATTCCACAGGCTTTTGGAGAACAACAGAGAGACCTTGGCAGTGCGAATACCAGTCTGCGTGGGCATTATAAACCAGGCCAACTCTTTCATTTAATACAGGCATAAGGTGTGTGGTTGCCTCGGGCAGAAAAACAGTATCTCCCAACGTGTTTGGTGCATGTTTTCATGACGGTTTTAGGTTGGTAAAGATGGATGTTGATTTAGCAGAGGGAGCAGAGCTCTTGTGTGGGGTCTGGGGGCTGTGCGTGGTTCGGTATTTACTTTAAATTCACCAACATAGTTCAAACAGGCTTGGGAGGATCAAAGTAGTTGGTTTTTTGTCAATAGTGAAAAGGAGAATTGGGAAATATTGGTCACAGGTGTAACTGCTGTCTTACATCACTCTTGCAATGCAGCACAGATTTGTTTCTTCATTTAAAGATAGTCCTTTGCATTCTCATATCCTAGAGAAGAGGATTACCGTTGAGTTAGGAATTCAGCTTTAGTTGCCTGTATTATTTTCAGTAATATTTAACCTATGCCACATTGGCATTTAAGAACATAATTACTTGATAATTTGGGTATTTTCACCTCTGGACTCCCAAGACTGGCTTCCCTCATTCTCCTTTTTGATGCAGTTGTTAGCTGTTCTGTTTCGTCTTACTGCCTGTGAGAGCAAAGTGAAACTTTTCATGTCCAGACTGTTTCATTAGCTAATCCTCATTCAGACACAACAGCTTTTAATCTTTATTTGTTTACATATATGTGTGTGTGCATATCTAAAAAAAAAAAATCCTGGGTTAAGTATCGCTTGACTTAAATGCTTTTTACTTGCTTACTTAAATGCTTACTTAAATGCCCATCTTCATACAGCATATGGGCACTGCTGCTTTAAAATGTCCCACATGGTAGACACCAAACCAGAATGCCTTGATCTAGCAGGAAATGACTGTCTTCGAGCACCTGCATTCACACGTGACAAGGAGATGGCTCCAAAATGTGAGCAAGACAGCCTTAACTAAAATCCTTTCCTTAAGTCTTCTGGTTTTCACAAGTACAGGAAATAAAAAACCCAACGTTTCATGCTGGTAGGTGCACAAGAGCTGGTAAACATGCAGCTCACTTGGCACAGACTTCCCTAACGAGGGACAGGAGAGCAGCTGACCGCTGTTCGTACACGTGTGTACAAACACAGACGTATGGAACTGATCCATGTGTGCGTGTGCTACCTTCTGCCAGACTGTGCCCTGAATATTGCAATGTAAGCTAAAAACATCAAATCATAGAATCACAGAAGGGTTTGGGTTGGAAGGGCCCTTAAAGCCCATCTAGTTCCAACCCCCCTGCCATGGGCAGGGACACCTTCCGCTAGACCAGGTTGCTCAAAGCCTCATCCAGCCTGGCCTTGAACACTTCCAGGGAGGGGGCATCCACAGCTTCTCTGGGCAACCTGTTCCAGTGCCTCCCCACCCTCTCTGTGAAGAACTTCTTCCTGATATCTAATCTAACCCTCCCCACTTTCAATTGAAACCCATTCCCCCTTGTCCTGTCACTACAGGCCCTTGTAAAAAGCCCCCCCCAGCTTCCTTGTAGGCCCTTCAGGTACTGGAAGGTGCTATAAGGTCGCCCCGGAGCCTTCTCTTCTCCAGGCTGAACAAGCCCAACTCTCCCAGCCTGTCCCCATAGCAGAGGTGCTCCAGCCCTCTGAGCATCTTCGTGGCCTCCTCTGGACTCATTCTAACCAGTCTGTATCCTTCTGATGTTGAGGGCTCCACAGCTATGACACGCAGCACTCCAGGTGGGGTCTCACAAGAGCAGAGTACAGGGGCAGAATCACCATTCCCCACCCGAGTTTCATGTCAGTCACTTGGTTGTCCTTCCACACGAAGGCTGGGTGATGGGAGCCTGTGCAGCTGAGGAAACGGTGTTCTGATCTCTGCACCCGCAGCCATAGGGGCTGTTAGCAGATGTGTTGGGGCCAGGTTGCAGTGCTCTCTCTTAAAGACATGATCTTTAATCTCTGCAGCATGTGAAAGTTGTGAAAGTGGAGGTCACCAGGGTGGCCTACGCAGCCCTCAGTGCTAGGATGGTAATTCCTGTAGGTAGGGTGTTAGTTGAGTAAAAGCCTCTCCTTTTGCTGGGAAGAGCATCACCAACCTGGAATAATTCTGTTAGCCCAGTTAAACATGAACATCTTGCTGCCTTGTGGCAAGATACTGTGTTTTTATTCAAGTGCTTGTGGAAAAAATCTGGGTTAGATGCAGTGCTCTAACCACAGGAGGCCTCGGACGCAGACTTATGAGCAGAGGTTGTAGCTGGAATGTTTTGGAACGTTCTTCGTTGTGTCCATCGCCTTCAAAGAGAGCTGCAGCTGCAGTGCAAGAAAGGGTGAGATTGGTACAGAGGGAATCTGACTTCAGAGCAAAAAGTTGAAGGGGCTTGCCACAGCTTTGTTCGTTAGCCCTGGCCGAAAAACCGCAGTGTTGAGCACGCTTGTTTCGGAACAGATGTGAGCCCCTGCTGCATGCCTTTCTTCTTCCCTTATTTTGTAAAGGTTACTTCCATGCCTTCCCATAAATCCCAAGCTCCTTGTAAAGCTGGTGTTATCATTAAAAAAACACTATTGACGAAGAGTGTTTTGGCTCTTGAGGGGTGCTGGAGGGGCTGCGTGTCCTCCCACTGGGCCTTCCTGGGTGGAGGGAGCATGCCAAAGCAGGGGCGGCTGTTGCACCTGCACGGACTGGCAGCTGGCTGGGCCAGCCCTACGGCAGTGTGCTTTTGACAGGTACAAAAGCCTCTTGTTTATAAGGAAAACCTTGGATAACAACATCTTGACTACAAAGCAGAAGATGTTTTAGCATCTAATTGCCTGGACCATTAGCTCATCTGGTATTTTTTGAGTGTGTATTGTTTAAATGGACTGGAGCTGACAGCTTTCTCAGGGTCTCCCTGGAAGCAGCGTTGGGCCGTTGGTGCAATTGTATTGTTTTCTCCTGTTTCATGTCGGTGAAGTTCTTTATTGGGCATCTCTGGTTAGGGACCAGAGTCTGATCTGGACTTCTTGCCGGGAAGTGCGTGAATTCCACCAGAATGCTGCGCTCGCTGCCGCATTTTTGATGGTGTTTCTGGTAGCTGTTGCATTGGTGTCGAAACAAGGAGAAACCAAAGGTGGGCTCAGGCTGTCTCGCAGCTGGTTACCAACCTTCTTCCTCTAAAAATACAAAGGTATGGGAAACGGAACTGCAATGCCTGCACCAGACTAAGCTGGTAGAGACTAGAGCTGAAGGATGTGCCTTACTTGTGGTCTGAGTGTCCGGATCTTGGTCAGCAGTCCCAAGCAGGAGTTTGTAAGAGCCCCATGAGGTAACAAGATGGGTCATTGCTACACGCTTTTTGGCAGGAGGGGCAGATGCCGTGCCAGGAATTCTGTTGCTGCTGTCCTTTACAACCTTGGGGTCATTAGTCTTAGCCAGGAAGGTCACCTGCAGGCCTGAGACCGCTGTGCAGCCCAGTGCTGGCAGGCTGCCTGCGAGCATCTCAGCTTGCTCGGTCTGCATTTCAAGGTAACACTGAGTTCAGCAACCGCGTGCCAGGATAAAAGGAGGAGAATAACCTCATTTCTTCCTTCTTTGCCCATCATGGTGTGAACCGTACCACCTCCCGTACCGAAATCTCTGAAAATCGGGCGCTCTGTCCTGTTGCATCCAAATCTCCCAGCCCCCGTCTTAGCCTGAAGTACCTCCACTCAACTCCAGGGTGCAGCACCCGTGCCCTTGAGGAAGTAATCTTTGAAGTCATCTGTTTCTTTGAACTGAAGCTGAGCCACATCCAGCGCTTGGCCGGGAGTGCTGAGTGCCAGCCCGCTGTGCCCCCACTCCCCAGGCAGAGGAGGGAGGAAGGACACCCCGAGCCCAGGTGTGCGGTGATGCTCCCTCCCTGCCGACTCACGCCTTTATCTCGGGACTGTAGAACAGCTCTCATTTTCCCAGAAATGGGGGGGAATTCTTATTTTCCCATTATGAAACGTGAAGCCAGAAGAGGCCTCATGGCTGCACGCACGCACCAGCGAAGGGTTGTAGGCAGGCAGCTGCAGAGGCAGCGCTTGCCACCATGTTCTTAGCCCCTTTCCTTAATTTTTTGTTGTTAAAAATTGCGTACAGAAACATGCAAAGCTGGCGTATCAACCCACAGTGAAAGAAAAGGGATTCCTCCCTTCCCCCCACCCCCTGCCCTAGATTAAGTTCACGAACATCCTCTGTGTAAATTTAGCAAGCTTCAGACTCACTTCCTTTTGTAAGGGGACCTGAAAGAGCCATTTCCTGATTCGTACGGCGCTCTTGTATGCGCCCACTAAGTGCTCGTTCATACCGTGATTCATAAAGGTAACCTCCTTTCCGTGCCCCGCGCTGATGCTGTGGCGTTGTACAAGAGTTGTGTTACTCCGCGCAGCTGAAGTCAGCGTTGCGTTTGCTGGGGAGCCGCGACAGCGGGGTTTTGAGCTGTCTTTAAAGCATCGTTTACAAACTGAAACGGGCTGGTGAAAGCACCAAACCAGCCCAAAGGAATATGTTTATTATTGTGTGCCGCGCTTGACGCATTTTCCCATATCCTGCCAGAGATGAGGAATGGCATCAGGAGCTGCGAGTGATTCAGCCTTGGCCCCGACTTGGCGCCACCCACGGTGCTTACGCAGCTGGCGAGCCCGGGCAGGCCCGGGGCTCAGTGCAGCCCTAAGGAGATGCTGAGTAACACTTGGCTGCTACCGGCAGCAAACGACTTATTTTTGTGCCTGCGGTTCAGTGGGAGAGGAGTGAGGCGCGGGCTGTTGTGTTTATCCCTCCTGTGCTCATCCCCAGGTTCATCTGGCAGTAAAACAGATGAGCTGTTACTGGCCGGCGTAAGGAGGAAATGTGCATCTGCTTGGCTCTCCCCCATCTCAGCCAAAAGAGAGTGCGAGCCAACTCGTACGTAATATTGGAGTCCCCTGACGTTTAGCAGCTTTTGCGCAGCATCCAGCTGTACAAGGACATGACCCTGGGGCCAGCCAACCTTTGGCTGTACTTTTGCCTTGATGGAGCGAGATCAGTACGATCCCTCCTAGTACAAGAGAGCAAAAGACACAGATGCTAAAGTCAGCAACTGCGTTTTGACCAAGAAGTAAACAAGGGGAAGAAGCCTTAGCTTGTGAAAAAAAGAGGTAACAACATAAACGTGAGTGCATCCTCTTTTCCAACCATGACCCTTCTCAAACTCTTTAAAAAGCTGAATGTTTAAAGGTTGCTCTTAGCACTGTTGTTTTTACACTCTTCTCCTGTTTGTAGATGAAGTTAGCTTGCCGAGGACACTCTTACTCAAGGAATGTTAGAGGAGCAGTGGTGTAAAAGCACCCTCAGCCCTGGGCTAGCTGGTGGCTCACACCCAAAAGTAACAGAACTATGGGAGCAAAAACCCCAGGTGATGTTAGGTTCCCAGTGGGTAAGCTAAGGTTAACGTAGATGTGCAGGACCTGTTACACACCTCAGGCCACAAGCCCCTGAGCTAAGAGTGTGCTGTGCCTGGAGCCTGATTTTTGTCCTGGAAGGCTACAGCGTTGACTGCCATGAATAAACTCAGAGCTGTCATCTGTAAGCAAGTATATAAATCGTAACTGTTAAGGAGGTGCGAAGTGGTGATTTTAATTAGTAATCCGGCAGGACTTCCCATATGTTTGTATTTTCTTGCAAAGTGAGAGGCGTGAGGGAGCAGTTTTTTTGCACACACGTTCTTCCCTCTTCCCCTGCAGCTGGAAAACTGCTCTGCCTGCGGGAAGGCTTAAGAGCATCGTGCGAACCGTCCGGCTCACCTGCCAGCCCCGGAGGGATGCTCCTGGAGCACAGGAGAGCTCAACACTGTCCCTCCCACCTGGAAAAGAGGGACCCTTTCTGCCCTCGTCTGCAGGACCTCAACGCTGGGGTCCCCAAGGCAGAAGATCCTGTAGCGTTTCCATACTTGGTGGTTGACTTGATTCTCTGCACCAGCTTGCTTTCTCTCACCTTTTTCCTCTCGCTGTGTTTGTGACCTCTCTCTGGGGGCTTTCCCAGCTTTGCCTGGAGCACCTCCCTGTCCCAGGGGTCCTGCTGAGGTCTTCCCAACATTTTTGTCTCGGTAATTTCCTTGAGGAATTCAGACACCTCATTGTGCCTGCTTTCAAGGTTTCTCATTTATAGATTCCTCAAGTTCATTCTCATATATGGTTACCCCTAGCAGGTTTTATCACTGATTTTGAGACAGTGTTTCCTTAAAACCTGGTCATTTATTATTTTGAGTGCCGGAGAACAGTAAGCTCACTCTCTTTTTTAATATGATCTATTTGAAACGTCAAGGTTTTGAGCCAGGTTAATTTTTAGCAGTGATGGCTGTGCTGGCCCCATGGCCTCATCTGACCCACTATGGGGGGTGGGCCTCACCTCTGCACCGGCATGTCTGGGGGACTCTTGGTGCCCTCGGATCTGTTATTCCTAAACCCGTGGTGCGCGGGTCCGTGGTGCATCACCCGGTGCCGACGTGGGTGCGTGCAGGTTGTCTCCCCAGGCTGACGCCAGCAGCAGCCTCTCCTCCCTTATGGGAGAGGCTGCAGGTGCCGGCGGCTGTCCCCAAAAGCCTGGCAACGGTACCTTTGCGGCACTTTTGGCACCCCGCAGCCAGACCGTCTGAAAGGGTGTTATATACAGCATGCCTCGCATAAAAGGGACATATTTGAAGGATATGAGTGTGTATTTATGAAGAGATTGGCGCTGTGTTTGTTTTTCTAATGCTCGGTTTCTTGTTCGTGTGAGGGCAGTGACGGGGCACAGCCATCCTGGCCGGCGGGGCATGGTGGTCCCCTTGGGCAGGTGAGTTCCTCGGACCTGACCTTCCCTCCGTGCTGAGTGCAGGGACGAGGGCAATGACAAACCAGAGAAAAAAGAGACGTCAGAGCCAGAGAGAGCAAGAGGTTGTGCTGTGATTGGAAAGGATGCAGTGAAGGCATGCAGAGAAACTACGGGAGATGGTTTTTATGTGTGCTCTCCATCACTGACTTCCTACCCCCACTAGTAAGTCACTGATTTCCTACCTGTCCTTTCTTCTCTTTCCTGTTCCCAGCTCAGCAGTACACTTGGAGGGTGGGCACATTCCTCCCCAGGTTAAAGCTTAAGGGATGTTTTTGCAGGTGACTTCCAGCCGAGTAAGAGGAAAACTTGCTGTTTCTCCAAGTTGCGTAAGGCTGGCGATGGGCGGGCACCCAACGACGCAGCCCTCCCGGCCCTGGTTTTGCTCAAGGGGCTACAGTTGCCCCAGGAGCCTTGTTGTCATCACTTTTTCCTAATGTACCCTTGCAGTTGCAAAGGGTCTTTATTTATTTTGTGTTAGGGAGTAGCAGAGGCTGAGTGCTAGTTGTGTGCAGAGGAGAAACCCTGCCTACTAATAAACCTCCTGGTAGTTTTCTCCCCTCCTTAGGTGGGATCTATGTTTTTTTAACAGTATACTCATAGCAAATGTGACAATTTGCTTAGATTAGATCATTAGATTAGACTGGAAGGCAATGCCCAAATGCATATTTCATGGTGAGGATGTTTTTGATTGCTCTAGGTAATATATTCTTTAAACATTTTGATGTTTAAACATTTTGACCAGGAAAAGGAATTAATATGAGTTAAAAAAAAAAATCACAGAGAACAACTTTTTGTAGCAAGGCATATGGAAGAGCTGATTGCTTCTCCTGGGGTGGAGATTGAGGCATGAATTTATTCATCTGATCTATTTAATTTGTTCTAAAAATAGAAAAAAAAAAAAGAGGAAGGAAGAGACAAGCAAAATTGTGCTTGTAACAAAGCAGCAGCTATGTGTGCCTCCCCAAGCAGGCCTGTTAAACTGCAGTGCCCCAATTCTCTTTATAGATTAAAAGCCTGAGCCGTTGATTATCTTCCTGAAAACAAAAGCAGACACCCTGAAGTAACATATTGTATGGTAATCCCAGTCCGGTGATGGTGTGGGATTAGTAGATGTTATTAAACGCTTTGCTGAGAAGCGTGCCAGATGTTTTCCTTGGCGCGTGCTTGAGGGTTGCAGCTGTGCCTGTTCGGCAGCCTCAGCGGAGGCGAGGGATTCCTGCCGGGCACCGAGCTGCCTGGGCATTATCTACCTCCGGGTGAGCCAGTGAGGTGAGGGCTTGTCGCGGGGCAGGAAAGGACAGGTAAAACCAAGTTTCGCCGAGCTGCTGACTAAAAAGCAACTGGCAGGTGTTGGGTGCCCGATGGGAATTTCTAGGGATTGCTTGCAGGGAGCTGGCGTTGCAGGCAGCGCGGGTGCGAACCGGCAGCGTCAGTCTGTGCCGAGGCCTCTTGCATGGTGGTGGCCCAAGGACGGTGGCCCCGAGACAACGCTGGCCCCCTGCACCCCACGTGTCAGGGCAAAACGGGCTGCCCAGGGGCTTGCTGCAGGGCCCCTGCCCTTCCTCCAAGATGAAAGGCAAGAACCAAAGCCCAAATGGCACCCAGCCACCCCTGCCCTCCAGGGAAATAGGGGAGACGGGCTCGCTCTCAGCAAACAGGATTGCACCGGAGACGCGGCTCAGCCATTAGTCACCCCAGCTGCAGGGCTCCATGGGATGTGGGCTCTCCTCCCATGACAAAAAGTTCCAGAACACCTCCAGGAAGGCAGCCAGCAGGTATCGGCCGGGAGTGGGGTGCTTTGAGGCTGCTGGTCCTCACTGCGGGGACCAGCTCCTCACCCCGCTGGGATGAGGCTGCGGACCTGCCGGCGTGAGGATGTCTTTCTCAGCTGGGCAAAGGATACACAAAACATGGCACTCGGTTGCAATGGGCAGTGATTCCCAAAACAGAGGGTGTTTTTACTGGTGGTTGTAAAAGTCTAATGGCTCAGTTGCTTGTCTCAGGAAGAAAACATGTAGATTAAATTATACATAAATACAACATTTAGTGTCTTCAGCACACTTCCTGTTGGTTCCTTGCAATCTGGTAATTAGAAGTTCACCATTACTCCTTTAATGGCAGTAACTCAAAGATGCATCACAACCAGGTGCAACTTACACATTATTTATGCCCGTTATCACTCAGGCACTGTATTTGCTGGGAATTAAGTAAAATTCTACTATTTTACTGTTGGAAGAAGTCTTTTAATCATCACTTTAACGGAGCAAAGGAAGAGGAACTTGGGCACGTGTGCTCACTCACACACTGTGTGAGTCACACGCAGCTATGGCCTCTGTGTAGTAAACTACATTGGAGGCAAGGGGGCTTAGCTCCCAGTGGCAGCCCTGCGGGGGTCGTTAGCAGTGGGTCGCAGTGAGGGCTGATTCAAGGGCAGCCTGAACATCCTCCTGGACATACCCTGTGACACCCCGATGCTCTCCTGAAACGTGGGTGTGCAGGCCCCAGCTGTTGGCAGCTGCCCGCCAAGGCAGCGACTGAGATCGCAGGGGTTTGGTAAAAGAGGCTTTCTGGAAGAAATACTGAGGTTTCATGCCGGCTGGGTTGCAGAAAGCTGCCTGTGGGAACGGCTGCAGTTTCGCTGCAGGGGGCTGCAGTTCTTCACTTATAAAACTTGGTGCGTGTTTTACCGAGTGTACTGGGCCGCAGAGCTGTGAGGCGCCTATCCAAGTGTGCGTCGACGGGCACACAACACGGCCTTCGCGTACTACGTCTAGGTCCAAATATCTCTTCAGCCAAGGCACTTCACTGCCTGAAGGAGAAGTGTGAGCTTCCTCTCCTCTAGGCTGTCACATGGCGGCTGAGGGGGCCCAGCAGTGGCATGGACCTGCTGCCAGGCCTCCCTTGCCCTCGTCATGCCTGGGCCTCCCTGCCCACCAGCCAGGTGCCCAAACACCTGAGGAGGGACAAACCCACATCTGCTCCCTGCGTTTATCTCAGCAGGTTTCTCCTCCCTTGTGCTCCCGCTGCAGACCATGGCGAGCCCACGTCCATGACTCCGGCCTTCACATCCCAGCAGGTGCTATATCTTGGCTGCCACAGCTCAGCCCCACTGCAAAGACGCTGGCTGGGTCATATCTGGTCCTGCCTGGGAGTGAAGCAGGGATGTCCGAGTACATGGAACTGCAGGGGTGAAAAGGGCTTTGGCTTTTAGCAGCAGAAAATAATAGCTTGCTGATGCCAAGCCCCAGTGGAGGGAAAGGGAGCTCTGGGGTTCCTCACACACACAAAGTTTCCCCTGGGCATGACCCCTCACAGGACTTCTGTAATCACATTTCAGTCAAATCTTGGTGATGGCAAACTCAGAATGGAAATGCAAGATCACTTTATTACTTCCCTGTGCTGAGAAGGCAGTCCACTGATGCCTATAAATCCCAAGTATTTGCGTATGAAAAGTTTTTTTTTTTTTTTACTATGGGGATTCTTTAACCTTGCCCTCACTTTACCGTCATTTGGACCAGCTGTACTTTGTAATGTGGTGGACTTTGCTTTATCAGCCTTATTTACAGTCTGCCAGCTTTCAGAGATAGGTAGGTACATGAAATGGGTGTGCTTCCTTAGCTGGCTGGGGAACAGCATATGCTGACTGCCATTATCCCTTGAGTTTTCAGCTAGTTTTGTTTAAAACTGGGTTAATGTAGTGCTATTTCTTTGATGCTAGCATCTATCTGCCAGTTCTGCCTGTTGCTCTTCAGCAACAAATAATTCCTGCTCCTGCACCGCTAAATCCAATGCGTGCTAATCCATTGAGCTATGGCTAATGAGATTGAAGGGAGGTAAAAATAATCTGGAAAAGTATTCATGAATGTCAGGAATTTACCTCTAAGACTTCTGATTTTGCAAAAAGGAGTATTCTATTTTTTTTTCTGATTACATTTACTTGGATAGAATAAAGCCTAAGCCATTTCCCTTGATGCCACTGCCTCTGTGGGGCGCGTGGCTCCGCGTGGCACCCTACGTGGTCAGCTCCTGCCCCTGGCATGCCTTCACTGCTGCAGACCTCTCCTCCTGCCTCTTTTTTTTCTTTACTTTTTCTGCCCCAATGGCAGAGTGACAGCCCTGTACAGAGGTTATTACCTCTAGGGTTGATGAACACAGATTTTGATCCTTCCCTCTGCATTGGCTCTGAAAAAATGGGGAAAAAAAGACCCACGTTCCCACAACTGTAGCTAAAATGTATTCAGTCTGCGTGCTGGGAAATGTTCTTGTCCATCCGTGTTAGCCGGTGGTAGGAAGCTGGCGGGGGAAAAAAAGAACGAAATTCTACCATGCAAATGATTGCAAAAGGAGTGAGACTAGCCCAAAACGATGGGTCCTTTTGTCTCCTGTACAAGCTGTGTGGTGGTGCTCCTGTGACTGAAGTTGGTCAAATGTGAAAGTTCAGGGAGGTCATGAAGAGCCCAGACTGGAGTTTGCTCCTCATGCGGGCAATTAGAGGAAGACTGTTCAAAGGTCTCTTTTGCAGTGGTATCTGGGTGCCTAATTATAGTAACCAGCTTTGAAAAATCTCACCCCGGGCTTTTAGCAGTGTGTTTTGGAAACACCACCGTGTTACCCAGGTCGCTTGGGAGCACCAATGTGCTTCCATGTGGAAAGCTACCGTCTCTCTCACGCTTTTTTTCCCCAGGTAGAGGAAGTTTTCGAGTAGGAATTTCAGGGGTTCATGTCCCTTTCCCCAGGCGGTGGGCTCCTGGGAGGCGATTTGGAGGACGTGATGTCACCCCATCATGCTGCACGGGAAACCTGGTTTCATCTTAGCAAAGCATGTTCTTTTTAACCTCTTTTGGTGGAGAAGGGAAACAGGGCTCAAGAAAGTGGAGAAGGCTTTTCCCTTCGGGTGACGTGACCAGCTCACACCTGCTGTGTGAACAATAGAAATACGCAAAGGCTCAAATGCAAATAAACAAAACTATTTAACTTAGAGGAGTTTCTGCAGCCCTAACCCTAACCCTAACCCTGTTTGTTTTTCATCCTCACGAGGTAATTATCCCCTGGGGCTCTTTCTCTTTGGATTTGGCCTCCGGTAAATCTGTGAAATGAAACCGAAACTGGTTTGAACATGGAAAATTTCCCCCCCTCCTCCCTGTTTTCAGTAGAGGTGTGCACCTGTGCTTTATTTTGTTACCAACCACACCACGGAGAGTGTGCCTGGTTGCAGAAAAAGCCAGAGCGCGGGAGGGTGAGTCCTGGGGGACAGAAGTGCCCCAGGCGGCGCTGCACTGGTGTCAGGCTGTGCCCCTGTCCCAGAGCCCACGTCCAACATCTTCAGCCTTACACCCTCTCCGCCGTGAGCTCCCTACGGGGACTAGTCTGAGCTCCTGATGGGCTCTAAAGCCCTCCATCAAGGCTGCCTTTACCAAAAACCTGCTTGGCAGCAAAAAAAGTTGTCTGGGTCTTGAGGGGGAGAAAGAAGCATCCTGGGAGGGACTCGTGCCCGGATGGTGAAGTTGTGGCCTGCTTTGAGCTTGCAGTGAGATTAAACATCAGTGCCAGGCACGCTAGTAGTTGTTTTGTTTCAGATAGCGGCTAGTGGCTTTATTTAAATTGTGACCGCTTCTCTGAAACCTGAGTTCCAAAAAAAACCCGGCATTAAGCAATCCTGCCCAGGCAAGCAAAACAACTGGGCAAAGCCGAGTGTGTTATGTGAGGTGAATTATTTAAAACGAAGGCAAACAGCTGCACGCCACAGGTTTTGTAGCGCTGCCGCAGTCGGAGCGTACACATGTGCGTGCACGGCTGCGCGTGCAATTCCTTCAGCACCGCTTTTGCTCCCCCAAGGCGTGTAGAGGGAGAGCCCAGGGGAGCGGGCACTGTGAGGAGGAAACTTGTGCAAGCTGAAGGAAATAAACACTTTGGTCACCTCAAGGGAAGGGAGGCATGAAGCACCTCTCTGGGCCAGCCTCCAGCCCAAGTGTTATGGTTTAACTCCGGCTAGCA
>NW_010223985.1:0-8079 GCF_000690775.1 Eurypyga helias
AGCCGGAGTTAAACCACAACAGTGCGTCAGAGAAACTTTTTTGCAGTTTCTCTCGGGGATGAGAAAAACATTTCAGAAATAGGACAAAGGCACTGGGTACTTATGCAGCAGAGTTACAGAGTGTATCTGGGGCACCAGGACATTAACAGGAGCTGAGTCTGTCAGAACTTACAACATACTTTGTACTCTAATGGTGAGACTGACTACGCTTGTTGCATCGTAACTAATCACTTCAGCAGCAGACGACAGAAATGGTGGCCAGTTTATCAGGGTAAGATGCTACTGCGACATGCGTAGGGTGTGCAGAGATGGTGACACCCATGACTGGTTTCAATGGACGCTCTCAAGTTAGCTGCGGCACAAGGAAGAGTCAGCAGGCTCTGTCACAAACCTATCATTGCGGCACCAGGCCGAGACCAAAAGGAGATCTGAGGAAACAAGCAGCATTATAAAAACCCCTACAAATGTTGTAAAAACTGCTATATAAAAAGCTTAAACACCTCAAATGGAGAGAGGGGCTAGGTGTGATATTTCAGGTGCAAATAAATGTAGCTTTAGCCTTTTATAAATTCTCTGAGGAACTGCACAACTTTAATATCCCATTTACTTTTAGAGACTAACACACACTTAAGTTGATTTAGGAGACCGAAAAAGTTAAACTTTTTAAAGGAGGTTGGGAGGCTCAACAATTATACAGGTATTTTAAATGAGAGTTTTATTCTGTGACTCTTCAGTGGCATTCAGAATAATTTGCCTTATTTAAGTTCCTAGGTATCTGTTAGGAAAAACAATTTCAGGAGGTATAAAGAATAATAATTCTGCCCTGATGTTTGAAAGAAGTTACTCTTGTGCTTGACGAGTGCATTATTTCTGATTTTTATTTAAAACTATTTATACAATTTCACAATCTGTATTACTTTAGGGAGTCTTTTAATAATGATTTGATAATGTCACATATGCAGCTACAGATAAGCATCGGAGTCAATGTTCCTGAGACTGAAGGAAAACCGTAATACTGTCAAAGACGTATCATGGTTTTAATTTTTTAGGATTTGTATAGTGTATGTACCCTCTTCCCATGGTTTGTTAGTAATATATTTCTGTGAAGGCTATGCCATCAGTAGAAACACTGCATTATAAAGTCCACCTGAGGTCTTAAAAAGAAGAAGAAAGGACCCAGCCTTTCTGGGCTGCTGTGTTCCAAACAACAACTCACACAGTAGTTCTGAGATGCTGCAGTAGGACATGTCTACAATGAAACATCACTCGCACTAGAACTTCACTAACAGAACTCAGTCATTAATGGCTGGGTGCAGTTTCACATGCTATAAATAGGAAATAAGATCAGAATCAGTGCTGCCACAAAACCTTAAAGGAGAGAGTATTAGCAGTGCTAATTTCTCCACCGCCCGTGTGTGGAGTTGTGGCTGTATGATCTCTTCTCATATTATTTTCTATTCCTAGTGTAGATTGTGATTTATTAAGTGCAGATAAGCCATGGGATCATCAACAACAACAACGAATCCAAAATATCAACGAGAACAAAAGAAACCACAAAGAAGAAATGTTAATGTTTCACAAGTCGGAGAGGGACAAAGCTTGATGAGCCAATTAGAAGCAAGCTTTCAGTGAATATACAGTACCGTATGAGGGCACTAAGTCTCTGGTATCAATGTCTCCACATATCAACACCTGGCTTCCTAAATGAAGAGTAAAATTATAAAGCTTTCACTTCAATATTTATACCTCCCTTTGTCTATTTGCTGTAGTACCCAAGTGCTTACTTACTATGGTCTATATAAAACGTTCTTCCATCCAAATGTATTCTTTCCTCCCAGCCAGGCTGGAATTGGGAAATAAAAAGAGAGAAGTAAGTGAAATACCACTGCTCTTGCACAGCTGGAAGCAATACATGATTCTCCACACCGGCTTCAATTGTCCAATAGATACTTGTGAGGTAGGAAACACAAAACAGTCACAGGTGCATTATGGCAAGGCCAGAAATTGAGGAATACTCAGAGAACTAGCCATTTATACAGGTAACTCTATCCAACACAGGATGTATTTTTCTAAAGCTGAGAAGTGGAACCATCTTGCATTTGAGTTTGTACCCATTTCCTACTATGAGGAAGTGATCACAAAGAATCGACTGTCCAACACTTGTTCAGTTTGAGTTTCTGCTTCTACTTCTGAAATGCATGTGGGTTGTAACTGTAAATACATAAGCCAGGGTCCCATTAGAGTGGGATCAGAATGTTTAACCTAGTCCTCAATCCATCCCTTTGTATCTGTTCCTTTCCCTCACCTTCCCAGTGATGACAGTAGAGAGAACACATGGCACTTAGCATGTGCATACTCTCCGGGCTAGCACTCATTCCACCTGACTGTCTACCTCAGCTTCAGACTTTAACAGAGATGAGAAATTAGATCAGTCTCATTTGAGAAACCCTTGTTCAGTTTAGTCCTTCCTACCTCACTCAAACTCAGACTGTTTGACTGAGGTGTGTACTCCCAGTGACACGTCAGGCTAGCCTGTCTCCACTGCGTGCTCTACTTCCTGCAACTAAGGGAATTAATTGTAAACGGGCCCTTTGGCTGCTCCCACACAGTGCCTCCCATCTAAGCAGCGTCTCCTCAGGATCAGCGTGCTCAATACATCTGAAGAACTGCAAAACAACAGCTACTTCCGCAGCATTTTCCCAAAGACAAACTGCATTGCTGCTGTGTTGGAACCAGAAAATGCAGCACAGTATGTTCAACTGCACATAACTTCTGCTCTAGCCAGTGATTGAAGGCACTAGGCCTGACCAGTGGCCTGGCCTGATTTAAACACAAGGCAAAGCTTTTGCTATCAAGACAAGGGCAGTGACCTTTTTGGACACTTTAGTGGAGGGTGGTAACAGAGCTTCTCGCCCCTCCCCACTCTTGTCCAAAGCAGTACTCATTTTGGACTGCTGGCAGAGCGTGCCATAACCCAGCTCAGTGAAAAAGAGCGTAATTAAAGACTCGTTGCTCAAGCTGTTTACAGCTAAAATAATTTCATCTGCCACGTCCTGTGGGGTGGGACAGGAGCCTCGTCTGCTGGGACAGCCACTTGCAGATAGCTACTCCGTAACATGTACTGGAGCACTGAGGGCTGGTGACAATCTGTGGCTGCTTGTCACAAAGTTTTCACATGTTGCAGGTACAATTTCAATGGCAATTTCTCAAAAGCATGCTCAGAGTGTATGGGGCAATGAGCTGCATTAACACCACACCATAAAAGCAGCACCTCAGAAGAAGCGTTAGCTTTCATAGGCTATTCTCTGCCAGCAAGGATGCAGTTTTTTACAAACAAAGCAAAGTTCTGTATCTGACACGGCTGTAAATCAATGCTATACTTTGATTACAAGCGTGACAAAACTTCTGATGTTAAACAATAACTTTCTTTGCAGAATATAGATGTACCATTGAAAAATCAAAACGTATTTGGATTTTTGAGTGCCAATATGTGTCGATACATTGATAGATCTTGCTTGGAACAATCTGCTCCAGTTTTCCCTAAAGCAGCAGGAAATTATCTAACAGCTCATAGTCAGAGATAAAACAGCAACATGTGTGCCCACATACAGTGCACAACTGCAGTAACAGATCAGCTCCCATAAGGCAGCAGGTAAATATTACAATACATTCACATTGTCACTTACAGGAAGAGGGCCCAAATCATTAGGGTTCAAAGAGGTTTTTGATCTCAAATGCACTGGAAATTTCAGTCGTGGATCCTCCTGTAACAGAAATAGGGAACTGTAAATCCAACAGATCAAGTTCCATCTACATACTAAGTCAAATAGAGTTATCTGGAAGAGAAATCTTCCTATATTGCAGTTATTCTGTTATTCTTACATTTGAGAATAAACCAAAGCATATGAAAGTGATGAAACATTTAGTATTTGGACATGTCACATACTTCAGTAGTATTCATCTACTGAAATGATTGTTTGAATGGATGTTTAAAATGATGTTTAAAAGGCTGGAAAAGGATGACCATCAGCTCCTTACAGCACAGGCATTGTTACATCAAATGAGGCAAAAAAGGGCAAGTAAAATAGGTCACATAAGACAAAACTAGACAAAAAGTGCTTGAGATTTCCACACAGTTTACCACACGCATCTGGAAACACCATTAACCACTGCTCTGTCATGTAAGAGTGGTCACTGGGAATCTGACTGATGTCCAACAAATTACAGTGCAACTCATATTTCAAGGGGGATGTGAAATGCTACCTTGCTTTTTTTCCTAACGTGATTTTATTTCAATTTGTTAACCAAAATTGCAGAATTATTGAGAAATGGATCCTCATGACATAAACCAAGCAATAAAATGGATTCTGTTAGCTGAAGAAGAACATACATTATACTAATCAAAAAGCAAGGCTAGTCACAGTGAAATACAATTAAGGACAGCCTCAAACTCACCAATTCAAATCACCATCACACAGTATGCCTCTAACCCCAAATGTGGGGAATTTAAAGGGCAGTATGGGTATGCAATGATCTGTTGAGTATAAAAAGGTCAAATACAAAATGCAACACACTACTGCATGGTGTGTGATGTACAAATGCACCAAAATCTAAGAGGATATGAATATGAACAAGCAAGTGTCCCTTTTCTGAGTGCAACAGTGGCAGCACTATAGTTGTTCCATGAGCTACTCAAGCCTGGTGATTTTGTACGCGACTGCACGGTGGACTCAGCCAGATTCCTACCTCGGTCCTACAAAAGCCATGCTGGCAAATCCCCCCTCAAAGACAAGACAAATACCACAATAAAATGGGGGACATATCTTGCCATATAAAAGATGGCAAGAAAGATGGCAAAAGATGGTTCAGAATTCATTTTTCAGAGCTCTGCTTACCCAGGTGGTGGTTTTTGTATTGTGATCGATGAAGAAGGGCCGGCCGTTGGGTGCTATTCGCATCTCCCAGCCCGGAGGAAGGAAGCTTTGTGCAACGTCGTGCTGTGGTTTGGGGGAGTTGTAAGGGGAGAGCTGTGGGGACTGTGGGTTGGAAAGGGTGTCCTTCACTGCTCTGCGCATGGGGGAGTCTTTGATACCCTGAAATAATGGAATAGGTTAAGATTTGTTAAGTGTCACTCAGTAATGTAAAACACATAAAACTTGGTTTCACAGCAAAAGAGTTTTGCATTCCAGACGTAATTAATCATGGAATCATAGAATAGTTTGGTTGGAAGGGACCTTAAATATCATCTAGTTCCAACCCCCCTGCCATGGGCAGGGACACCTTCCACTAGACCAGGTTGTTCAAAGCCTCATCCAGCCTGGCTGTGAATTCTAATTCTAATTCTTTCTATTCTAATACTAGAATTAAGTGCTGGGACTGATTTCCTAGAACTTCCTTAGCTAAGTTCTGCTACTTACAACATGCCAAGCTTTTTGCTGAGAAGAAGCCAGTGTTTTATCCCTTCCCTCTGCAATGTGATGTCCACAGCATTCACATTTCACTGTCTGTTTTGCTGAAGCTGCCCTGTAAATGTTGATACTGCATGTTACAAAGGAAGAAATAAAAGCATGGTTCCCTGCTCCATGGTGCAACGAGAGTGTCCTCAGTGCCAGGCGACATTACCCACTTCTCAAGGCATCTCTCAACTATACCTCCAGACAAACCAGCTAAACATGAACTTAAAACAAGTTCCTAAAATAAGCAGTGGTTTGCAATTACGGATTTTGGCCTTTTTTTTTTTTTTTTTAAATAAATGATGACAGCCACAGACCTGCTTCACTGATCAATGCTGATCGGTTAAAAACAGGAGTTACATGATGTGTGGGGTTTTTTTTCTTTTTTTAGTTTCACTAGGAAACTGCCCATCTAGATGTCGTAGAATCACTGAATGGTTTGGGTTGGAAGGGACCTTAAAGATCATCTGGTACCAACCCCCCTGACATGGGCAGGGACACGGTCCACTAGACCAGGTTGCTCAAAGCCTCATCCAGTCTGGCGCTGAAGACAGCCAGGGATGGGGCATCCAAGATTCTCTGGGCAACCTGTTCCAGTGCCTCACCACTCTCTCTGTGAAGAATTTCTTCCTGATATCTAATCTAAACCTCCCCGCTTTCAATTTAAACCCATTACCCCTTGTCCTGTCACTACAGGCCCTTGTAAAAAGGCCTTGTCTAAACAGCTTGAAAGATTTGATACAGATTTACCCACCTTTGAAAAGACAGACTATCACAATTAGAAAACAAGACTTAAGTGCCATGTTTGAATCTTGTTTGCATTTGTACTTTTCAGTTACTTTCCCCAAACATGCTGTTAAAATTGTCAACAGGAAAAGGAACATGCTTCATTTTTTAGTTTAAGATACTCAGAATCTTTTAAATTAATTTTTGGTCTTCAGAACTAACAATGGCAAGGGTAGTTGTAAGTAGTTTGTTGCTAAAGGGTTTATCTGAATTACATGTAAGTAGAAATAATTTATATTAATTACGAACTATGATCACCTTACTACAATCTGTCCAATCTACAATCTCTACAATCTACCTCTGTTTAACAATTTGCTCAATACTTTGAGAACTTTTCACTAAAAGGACAAATGAAGAATGATGCATAAAATGAACTAAATGTTACAATCTCCACTTGGTTGTTGGCAAACTTTTTCAGGGACAAAGGGGACACAAGTAGAAAGGTGCCAGTGAGAGAGAAGGATAAATAAGGTGCCATACTTTGAGTCAGAGGACGAAACGTTTAAGAACTCGTTCTCCTCAACACAGTCATGTTTAACTGATTATAGAGTTTCAGTCACACTTTCAGACATAAAATACACAGAGTCTCTGATTGCATAAGGAGCCACTTAAGTTATTCTTCAGACATGCTGCACTGAACACCATTCAACAGCATTTCGAATTAAAGAGACTTAAAAGAAATTAAATGCCCTTTTCAACACCGAGGAATATAAAGCACAATCAGTATCTTAATTCAAAGATTTCCAAACACAGCTGCCTGTATTAATTTCAAAGTTATCAGCATCAAAATACAGGTTTCAACTTAAAAAAATATTTCTGATTTTATACTCAGCACTTGAAGGGAATCACAGCAACATACATTCCAGGCACGCACAGAGATTATGTTTAATCTGACCAAACCAAATAATCATATATAAAATACATCATTTGATGACCATAAATGTTAAGTAATACTACTGTACAATAGAAAGACACAGACAAAAAAACTGCTAAAGAAAACAGCAATATAGAAGGGCAAAATGAGCAACAGGGAAACATGGCTGTGTTGTGTAACTGAAAAGGAAATAAGAAGTTACAAGGACAATCAAGAATGAGAAGCCAGACATAACTATCTCAGTAGCAGCGTCTCTCACCTCTAGTGGAGCAGACAAAGTTACTGTGGGTGAACTGAGGCTACGAGGCCGTCTTATCTGTGGCTCACTTAAATGGTTGCTGCTGTATGCTGTTGACCCAACCATGCCGTCTTCTGCGAGCTATTTCAGAAGGAAAACCAGGTGAGCAAGTGGTCAGAAACACAGTTCGTCCAGAGTTAGGACACTTAAAAATAATGCAATTTATTATGATGATGATGAAATGTTAAATAAACTTTCTTAAAGATCAAATATTTAATTCCATTGGAAGGGCAAATAATGTCTGGTACTAGCAAGAGATTAGCACAACTTTCAAATTCAGACCTAAAAATGCATGCGCCTTCTTTTATTAGTTCATATGCACCTCCCTCTGAATTCCTCCCATTGTAGCAATCAACTTAATAAGTAGCTTGATACACTTCACAGAAATAACAAAAATCCCAATTGTGACACTTTTTTATGATTATTCTGAGTTGCCATGACAATGCTTGGGATTGTTTTACATTTCAGAGTTTGGAGGAGCTGCTTCAGCTGAAATCCTACTCAACACGTGCCAAGGGTTTGCTGTCTAAATGAATCACAGAATCACTAAGTTTGGAAAAGACCTATAATATCATCTAGTGCAAACATCAACCCAACACTACCATACCCACTAGACCGTGTCTGCAAGTGCCACGTCTATACATTCCTTCAACACCTCCAGGGGTGGT
>NW_010223986.1:0-14914 GCF_000690775.1 Eurypyga helias
TCATCCATGTCACTGACAAAGTAACTGTGCCATTAGTTACAAGTATTTCTGTAACTGAAATGCCCAGATTTTCTCTATCATACTACTCCTAAATCCAGCCTGTTTTCATGTACTAGCAACTTTCACAATATTTTGCACCAATGTCTGGTGATTTGTCACGATATCTTAAATCCTTTCAGATTTCTTGTTTAAACTAGGACACTGCTGATGCCCCAACGTCATGCTTTCACAGAAAACAATCTTTCATCTTGTGAGGATAATGTAAAAACGCTGAACTCTGAAATTTCAAATTTCTAGGTCAGCAGTTTATAAAAAAATTCTGCTCTGCAAACACAGGAAGAGTTATACTAAGTAGGCCCAACTTCGGGATGCATTTTGTGTAAAAGGAAGCTCGAATTATTTTTCACAAAACATTTTATAACCAAGTGCATCATTACATCTACTGAGGACAGAAAACTTCTAACAGAAGAGATTCACTGGGAACAACTAAAAACCCACCCACAAACAAACAACACACACCCTCACCCTCTCAACAAGCTTCAGATCCGCTGGTCTTTACAGTGTTATCTTATAAAACGAAACGCCCCTCAAAAAACAGGCTACAATCTAAGACCAAAAAGGAAATCCCTAATTAGTGTCAGGCTCTACCATGGCCTCTGCAAGGGGAGGACACGGCTACCCCGGGCCCTTTCCGCCTGGCTCTACCTGACCCACCATAGGACAACAGGCCAAGCAACTGGTACTGCTGCAGAAATTTATTTAAGAAAGGGAAAAAACTACCCACCAGAGAGAGAGGAAGGGAAAAAATCCTGCTGAGGTCAGAGAGGGATAGGGAGGAGGTGCTCCATGGCAGGGCAGATAATCCCCTGCAGCCAAATGGGAGAGGAAAGGCACTGGTTTAATGTTTGTCCTTGTTTCTCACTACTCAAATCTCTTTTAACTGGCAATAAATTAGTTATTTTTTTGTTTTGTCCACAACAACGATCAGTAATCTCCCTGACTTTATTGTTAAGCTCTCTAAGCCTATCCCACTGGAGGGGGAGTGGCAGGGGGGTTTGAGTGAGCAGCTGGGTGGGCGTTGGGCTGTTGGCCAAGGCTATCTCACCCACGGCTTTCCACAAAACCTAAAGAAATTGAAAGTTATTCTTACCCTGCCATTAACTGCTGGTGCCATTTAACTGACACCACATACCAGAATCATACAATTTTAATTAGACTGCACATCAAAGGATGCCAATCTTCATTCTTCATTAGGAGATCACAGAATCACAGAATGGTTTGGGTTGGAAGGGACCTTAAAGATCATCTAGTTCCAACCCCCCTGCCATGGGCAGGGACACCTTCCACTAGACCAGGTTGTTCCAAGCCTCATCCAGCCTGGCCTTGGACTCTTCCAGGGATGGGGCATCCACAGCTTCTCTGGGCAACCTGTCCCAGTGCCTCCCCACCCTCTCCGGGAAGAATTCCTTCCTGATATCTAATCTAAACCTCCCCACTTTCAATTTAAACCCGTTACCCCTTGTCCTGTCACTCCCTGCCCTTGTAAAAAGTCCCCCCCAGCTTCCTTGTAGCCCCTTCAGGCACTGGAAGGCTGCTATAAGGTCTCCCCGGAGCCTTCCCTTCTCCAGGCTGAACACCCCCAACTCTCTCAGCCTGTCCCCATAGCAGAGGGGCTCCAGCCCTCTGAGCATCTTTGTGGCCCTCAAAGATGAATCTATGTCATGGTTTAACACGATTCCAGAGACATTTGCTCACTACAGGCAGGATGAGGTCCCATCGTTTCAATTCCGCAACCTTTTTTTTTTTGCCTACCATCGTGCATCGTGCTAGCATCTCTCCGACTGCTCCAGGCCTGCAGCACGGAGCCATACATGTGCACGGCAAGGAAAACAGGTCAGCAGGGTGTCAAAGCCAGCATCCAAACCAGCGGCAGAAGGAGTAACACAGCCACACAGATGAGACTCACAACGGCGCCCGGCACAACGCCGCAATCAACGCGGACCCCCGAGTTATCCGTCACACAAAACCAGGCGCTTGCAGCCATCGCACGGCAGAGCCCATCCGAGCACCTCCAGCTCAGCAGGAGCGGGCACAGGGAGAAGACGGTGCATGGGTGATCAGAGCTGGGGCTACACGATCCATGGAACAGCATCTGGATACTGTCTGTCACCACGGAACTGCTCTGCAGCCTGCAAACCACAGAACCTGCTCCAAGAGACCAGAGGGACTTGGGAACGCTCAAAAGCCCAGGCGTGTGACACGCTAAAAAACTTCCCCAACCAAAATACCTGCCTGCTTTTACACAAGCCATTAAAAGAGCATCTCACACACAACGTCTTCTGCTGAACTAACTCAGCTACAGATCCTCGGGGAGCTTTGACAGGTCAGCTGCAGCAGGGACCAGCATTAAATACAGCGTGTGTTTGCATGATTGTGTCAAACGACTGTTTAAAACCTAAGCTAATTTTGAAACCTACCAATTCCGTGGATCTTTAATCTTCTTTTTTTTGGCTACATTCTTAAAGATTTTTTTTTCCCATTAATAACTCTGGAGTTACTTGAAGTAAAAACAGTTTTATATTTTCAGAGCTTTGCAGCTGAAATGCCTAGCAACAAAATTAAATTTTCAGAAATTCCAAGCATAGCATGAATTCTGCTGTAATTCATTTTTAAAGTAAAAAGGAAAGGCTCCAAAATAGCATCTGAATTTCCGTGAAGGATAGCTTCTGCACGCTCAAGTGCCTTGTTAACTCTGACAACTTTTGCTGCACATCTTTCCCTTTTCGTGTTCCATCTTCAAAATTCAGTAACACACCTGCACCAGGACACCAGAAATAATTCTGGAGCAGTTCTTTCCAGGTTAATGACCATTTTAGAATTACGAATTTTTCTAAAAGTTCACCTGAAAATAGCAGATTTGGGTTTGTTTCACAAGGCTTTTAGACTTCTTAATGCAAAAACAGCTTTATAAGCCAGACAGAAAAGGAAAAATATATGTATTGGTACCTATCACAGCATTGCTCACTGCTCCCCCAAAGTACAATCAATGTTCTCTTTTCTGGGTTTCCTCCTCTCGGACAAAACAGAGGAAATGTGAAGAACCATCACCAAATCACCAAGAAACTAAGCAGAAAATAAGGTACCTACAACCGTGTTTTAAAAAGGATGGTTTAAGTGAACCAAATTTTGAGCTGGGGATTGTTACTTTACTGTGAAAACACTCAGCAGATTTTTAGGCTCCCCAACGGAGCAGCTGGTGTGAGCACACCATACAGCCCATAACCTTACAAATCCAACGTGCCAGCTCCAGGGCTCCTACTCACCACGCTGCTTTCCTCAATAAATTGCTACCAAATCCCTCTCCCAAAAGCCAGCTGAGGTCTGCTAGCCTAGCAAACCAAATCACCCAGGTAATCACCAAGCCCCAGCAGCCTGATCTCTCACCATTTAACATCTCCCACTAATTATCAGCTTGCAGGAAACGGTTTCAAACGGCTCCCTCAAGAAAATAAAGTTTTTCCATTCTGAGCCATCCCTGCGCTATTTCATAGCTCTGATAATTGTACCACTGACTAACCTCCAACTGGGAATAGCTGTTTTTATCATCACTATTAAAACCAGTTCCTCACACTGTTAGGAATCTGGAAACTCATCGTAGCCGCATCCCACCCTTCAGCCTCTCGGAACACTCCAGAGCGATGAAACTATGTGCTGAAACCAGAGCATCCCTGTGCTGAACAACTCCTGTAATTCCGGGTAATTACAACTGCTGCCTAAGCAGAGGCAGCCGGGGGGGGTTTGGTTACTGATTTTGAGAGGGGCAAGTGGCATGAGATCTTAGAAAGTCCAAGTGAATTTACAGAATTTACACCAAAGTGGGAATTTAGATTATTTTTACAAGCGTGGCACCTCAAGTCTCATACATTCACACAATTTTGTAGTTGTAAGGTTTTTATAAAGCCAAAAAGATTCACCTGCAGCTTTCCTGTCCTAACATTACATTGCCTTGGTTTTTAAACATCAGCCTGAAGAGTGACTGACTGCTTTCAGAAAGTACCAAGATGAAATAAAAAAAAAAACAAAAACAACAAAAAAAAAACCCAGTTGAAAGAAGAGTGGATTTTAAAAAAAACCCAACTTTTAATTACCTGACAGTACAGTTGCCAAGCAGACAGCAAAGAAGCTGTGCATCACATGCAGACGGGAATATTCCCCCAGGTTTATTTCACAGTCAATTACAGTGGATTAACCTATTAGTACCAGCAAAATATATATATATATATATTTTTTTTTTTTTTAAACGCAAGTTTCAACAACTTGAAAAATCATTGCTACGCGTACTTGGGTAGACAGGATCAGCGATCTGTTTTATCACGCTTCCAGTCATCACAGCCCATAAACACGCCCTACAAGCAACCTCTCCCTTTTTTTTAATGCATCTTCTGTCATTATTTCCTTCCCGGGGAATGGCATCCCTCTTGGCTTCCTCCGAGTATCATTTTATACATCCACCATGATTTATTTTTTTTACTGTTGTTAAAGAGAAGCATCACAGACCTCCAGACTCTTACACACACACCTTTGCACCAACTCACAGGTGCTTCTGTTATTCACTTCTGGCTCTGCGAGGTGTCACCATACAACGTATTTCTCAGCCAGAACAGCGTCACCGCACCGAAGAGCGGCTTTCCAGGATCCCTGTGCTGAATACTGGGTGTGCCTACTTTTGTTTGGTATCGAGTTCCTTCTGCTGGCTCCGCTGCAAGAGCGAGCTACATGGATAGTTCAGTTTTTCCCCACCAAGAACATCTGTTCCTTTTCTAAGTTCTCCAGACTTCCTTCCCCTCAGCCGTATCACAAAGCCTCTCTTTTTAGCAGGGCTGCCTCCCTGATAGTCCATCACCATTATCTGCTTGTTCTCTGCAGAGCAGCATGAATCACTGCGTCTTGCAGAGCTCCCAGTCCTTTCAGCTCAAGGCCAGGCACCAAATTCAAGCATCCTGATTTAGAGAAAGGGTTGTTAAACTCCTTCCCTGCCTCTTTTTTTTTTTTTTTTAAACACTCTACAGCTTCCTGTCCTGGGAGGGAACCAAACTGCTGTAAGAAATGCCAGTTTCTGTTAAATATCCCCAATTCCTAGACGCCGAACGTTTCAAACAATCGCGTTACTTCCAAATCTTGTGCTTTAACAGCCTTTATTCCACAGAGCAAAAATTCAACTCCTCTGTGCTGGAGTTAGTTGTTATTTGCTGACTCCCACAGCATTTCAAGTTAACATTCAGGCTTGGCACGACCAGCCATCCGCTCCAACACACAGCACAATGTCACCCCTCAAAACCCCACTGTGCAACCTGAAGGCACTATTTTTCGTTTTTTTAAGGGTGCGTCAGCTGCTGACTGAAAGGGGGAATGCTTCATTTAGCACACACACTCGTTAAAACTGCTCACAGCATGCAAATAAAATCCCACATTGTGCAAAAGTCATTCAGTCTCCCCATCCGTAGATATGAGCAATGGAACCGCGTCCAGGAAAGAGAAACTTGGAACGACGTGCAAATGTTTCAGTCCCTTATTCCCAATATTCACATGCTAGGCTAAAGCCCACAGCCCTGTCATGCCGAGCAGTGACCGTGTTGAGAATCTGCTGTACGTAACGGGTGGGAAAACGACCATTTATCTGTTTTGCCCCAGTACTGCACCCTTTTATTTGTAGTTATTATTGCAAACTGCCTTTTTTTTTCTCCCAGACAATGGTTGTGTTATTATAGGTACCTTCATGCCGTGCCAAAGCACATACACACAGCAATTCAGAACAATCAGCCTTGTTTTCATGGGAGCAAAGGTTGCAGCCAAATGAAATGGGTGGAGATCACATTAAACAATCTTGGAATCTACTAATAGGATATAGGAAAATGTGACCATAATGCAGATGCAGAGTTCCCCTTTCACCTTCCAATGTTATGGATAAAATAAAAAGCTTTGGAAAACCAATTAAACTGTTTGAACAACATTAAGCAAGTCAAAGGGTTCTCAGTGTGCTTACAAGACCACTGGGAAGTTCTTTAATAATAAAACAAACAGAAAAAAAGTGCCTTTTCAAAGCTCTGAATCCAGAAAGCAAGTTCTCCCACCCCAGAACACCACCTGCTTAAAAGATACAGGATACCTGCAAGATGTCTGTTTATCCACAGTAACGAGAAGCTCATCAAGACGACTGTTCCTGTCTTAAAAGACATGATCAGCCCCTCCTCTAAGAGGGGAATTTTCATACTGAAGTACCTTGCTTGGTCAGCTGTAACCTGCATTCCCCTTGTTTGCTTTTGAGATGTGCATTAGTCAGCTTTCTCCTTCACAAACCTGACCGTGCCTCTGCATGATCATACGCTGAAGTCATGTCCTTGAGTCTGTGACATCAGTCTGTTGCCATGGTAATGTACACGGCAGTCCAAAATTCAGTATTATGGCATCACTGCGGGATGAGACAGCAGAGCAAACCAACGCCTGGTTAACGCCGCACAGACAGCTATGACATTTCAATCTAAATGATAAAGTGTGACTGCACTTCGTCATGATACTCCTCACAAATATGGCGAGAAGCCTCTCGTCAAAAAAGACGATCCAGAAGGTCATTAAGGTGAAGGCAAACAGGCAAGCCCCCACGTATTCCTAAAAAGAAGGGCAATACGTATCCAAGGATGGCCACCAAGTACGAAGAAAGCTTAGTTCATCTCTCTGAATAGAAACCACCATCTGTTCCTACGGCAACACCAGACCTGCCTAAAGAGATCATCCACAGAGAAACAGGGATGGCCCCTCGGCACCCCGGGATCAAGTGCTGGGTTGCACATGGTTTTTCTGGAAACAGGAGCCCGGAGCATCACAGCACAGTCACCCTTTAGGAAGGCATAGCATTACATAAGACACGGTTCTTGAATTTCAAGCAAAGATCAGTTCATCATTAACCCAAGCTCTAACAAAGCCATGTAGTTTAAAAAGGGTGGTACCTTCAAAGAGTTGTTATTCCATGTAGAGTTAGACATTACAGTTCTGTAGGTTTCTCGCACACTCATGAGAATGGCATTTCTGAAGAGCAAAAGGGAAGGAAAAAGGAAATTAGTGACATGTTAACGGTGTTACAACTACTAACCAGCTCTCAAACCCCAACAGATCCAGCTTGCCCAATGCAAGGGCGCGCGGGAACAACCACCAAGGCACTGCTGACATGTGGAGGAGGTCTTCAGTGCCCGAGTACACCCTGAAGAGTCCAGCGACTACAGTCGAAGGAGAAGTCCCCCGCGGCAGCTGGGCAGAAGCTGCTTTGGCATCGCGGGAGCCCAGGCTGCAGGGACAGCAAAGAGAAGAGACCACAATGGGCAGCCATGCTAGACCCCTTTCTTTACCTGTTCCTCCATTCACATCCAGCACACGTGTTTTGGGGTCTGGGTGCAGATTTTCCAGTCATTGCTCCAACACCCAAATTCCTCAAGACCCTTGAGTGCCACTGCTTCTGCGTGTTCAGCCTCCGCGTAAACCCAGCCGCTCCCCGTACGCTTGACAGGTTTCAGTTCACCTCCTTCCGTTTTCTCTTATTAATCCACGCGTCTCTATAACTCCCTCAACACTTCCTTCTGCCGAGCTGACCTCCATCCTTCCTATCACCTCAGGCACACCCACCGTTTCTTAACAGCGCCATTAACAAGCTGCAAGCACAAGGGACATTTCGTGTTCTCTACACGGATGCAACCCTCGCCCTCTCCTAACCCCTCCACCCAGGTCCCTGGCTATAATTACCCCATGCCTCGTTATCTAACACCGAACACAAGCCTCGGGGCTGGGAACCATTGTTTATTTGTCTCTGCAATGCCACACACCCCAGTGGTGTTGTATAAATAAATTCCACAACCTGTTTGAGCCTGAGCTTGATTCAGACCTGAATTATCCCAGTTTCTAAATGGCTGGTGTTAAATCCCTCCCCTTGCTCCCTGCCTGCTTTAGCAATACCAGCTTACGCAATCAGCCACCCCAGGCAGCTCCAGCGCCAACATCACGACAGCTAATTGCTCCGACGGACCGCAACTGCGGAGAAAACAAGAATTAAAACCCTCTACCTTCAAATACAAATTGCAAATTACAGAAGAGACAGGCAAGAGGCACGCTGCTCTCGGCGTGAGGACACCTGAATGACAAGTTCCACGTGCCAAGTCACCTCTCAGCCACCAAAGCATCCAGGCTTTGCCCCAACCTCAGCCCTCAAACGCCCAGAGGGTTACCCGGTCGCAAGTCTGGTGTACCACGGGGCTGAGATGCTGAAGGCGACTAAGCCAAATGGATTTCAGAGCAAAATAAAGCCGGCAAGCTGCATCTCCATGGACCCCCTGCAACATAACATAGGCTGAATGCGGCAGAAGTCTCCCTTATTAACTCCCTAGTAAATTCAAATTAAAGGCAGAGAGCTTTTTCCCCTCCCTCGCATAAAGATCAGATGCTACCCAGCCCTGAGGAATCAGTCCAGCTTCTGCAAGCAGGAAAACGTGCTTACAGCTAGATGACACCACACACAATCTATAGGATCATGGCCCTTCAGGTACCTGTTACACTTTTTCCCCAGAAAAGTCTCCAGTCCTGGAAAAATTGCCCTCAGTTCAAGATGGATTGTGACTTAAGTAGTGGATATTGAAGCACACGAGTAGCCCCAGCTCACAAACACACCAATGCGAAGACCTGCAGACACTCACCATCCACCCTCCCAGCCATGTGTGTCGATTCAAGCAACACACGTTGCTTCAGAGGAGAGGGTCAAACCCCCAGGCCAAGCACAAGGAAGAGAGGAAGGAAGTACTGGGGCACACTTCAACCATAAAGAGGTAAATAAAGGCCGGAGAAGAGCCAAGGGCTGGGTGGCTGCCATGGAAGCTTGGTGAATAAACTTCAAGAGGGGAAGCAAAGCACAGAGGGGGCAACTTCACCATCCCAAATGGCCACAGGAGCCCTGTCAACTTGCACAGACCCAAGGGTAATCCCAAAACACTGAGGTGTCCTTGCCCATGGCAGGGGGGTTGGAACTGGATGATCTTTAAGGTCCCCTCCAACCCAAACCATTCTAGGAATCGCAGAATCAATTATTGGCTTTTTTTACTGGAGAAAGGCAACACAACCACACAAAACTGTTCAACAACTAACAAAGCAGAATCCATCACTGCGGCTTTGGGACAGCCGTGAGACACCGTTTTAGCAGCCAGCAGTCCACCTCAGCACAAAAGGTGCCAAGCTCTTGCTCTAGCCAACAGCACTGACCTTCCCCATAAGCTTACAGGTGGAGAAGCTTCACCCACCCGTAGGAAGAGGCTGTGCTTTGCACACCCTGACTCTGATCAGCTGCAGATTTTCACAGGAAAAAAAATATTTTTCTCCCTATAACGAATAAACAAACACCTCCTTAAAAAAAAGGTGATGCAGTTCATCTCATTTAGAAGAAGCCATATTGTTCTTATCAAAGCATCGATCCACTCCAGTGCACGATGCACAGGCCTGTTTGGGTCTTCTCCTCCAAAACCCACTTTACATATGCAAAGCCCTCACACTTTAAATCTTTGAAATTCATCATCACTTCACCTTAAGTTATTCCAAGAGCTTAACGCTGCAGTTGGATCCATACTGAGTCACTCTACATGGTCAGCCCCATTACAACCAACACAACCAAGCCCAAACTCACAAAACCCATCAACAGTAAAAAAGCATATTACGTTTTCTTTCCCAAGACATTTTACCTGTCAACAAGTATCTGTCTTCATGTGCAACCATCCTCCATCCTGACCTGAGTTACCGGGCTTACAGTAAAAGCAGCGGGAGCCAAGAGCACTCTGCCTGGAGTCCCAGCAGAGCCTGCAAGAACTGCCCCCTTCGGGGCAGTGACAGTGGAGCTCGATTTAATGTGAAAACAAACTACTTTTCCACTCAAGCCAAAAGCAGAGACAAAGAATTGCATGTGGCTCAGACTGCAGAGTCAGCTTGTCTTTTCAGGAACAGATCAGATTTAGCAGTTCTGTGGCAGTCCAGAAAAAGTTAGCCTGACAAGGATTTAAGGTTTGCCCTGTACTACGCTATGCAAAATCCAGGCACTGGTCTGGGGTGCTCTCACGGCCTTAAGCCGGTACCCCAAAATCATCATCATCATCAGTTCCAAAAAGGTATTTTTATCAGGATTCAACCTGAGGCATAAATGCACTTTTATCTTCTTTCAAAGAAAGACAAAAGCCCTCTCTGAAGCTCTGCCCAATAATTCTCTTTTGCATCGTGTTGGTTGTATCTAAAGCCACGTCTGGGGAACCAAAACTACGCAATCCTGCTCTGAACTCATCAACGTGACCACTCGCTCCGCAGGGACTGGTATTCTGAAACGGCAGATTCGGTAGCAGAGATGTGCTCAGGCTGTTCCACTTGATTATTCAGTGCCTAATGCAGACAGAGAAATTAATTAACACGTATCACGATGGAAAGGAAATATAAACTAAACGTTCACCGGCTTACATCTAAACCCTTGGAGACATCTAATGTCAAAGCTAAACAGATCTTCACCTGGCAAACTACTTGGAGAGCCTTCAACTGAAGCTGCCAGGTAAAGGAACGCAGTATCTTAGGACATTTTTGCTACGTACACTGGGGACACACCACTAACATGCACAAAGCTCAGAGAAGTACCATGACAGCTGCAAAAACAACTCTGTCCTGGCTGACATTCACATAACCGAATTACAGTTTCACCCCAGGGAAAAAGGAAAAAGCACTTAAGTTTTGTTTAGATTGAAGTGCTGGAAGCCACACCACTTATCTGCTATCAGAGCAGATTGCAGGGCTGCTCCAATGATTATTCAGTAATGAAGTAACTGGAATTGGAAGGTATGCAATTAGTCTCATCTCCTCCTCCTCCTTCCCTAAAAAGAAAAAAAAGCAGCACAGACGTTCTCACCTCTAGCTCTGCTACCCTCATCGCTTAAAATACCTACAGAGCCAAGTAGGGCTGTGGCTTACAAGCTGCTCACCAGCCTGGCTTGGCCCTGACTGGCAGCGAAGGTGATTATTCTCAGCGTCTCCCCAAAAGAAAGTTACTGCTTTACTTCATGGGATGTTTTCTCAGGTACCCAACACACGCATACATTAAGCTTAATATGCCCGCATTTAGCTATTCCAGTAAAAGCACACCGAGTTCCAGAGGGGGGGGGAAAAAAAAAAAAAGCACTGCTGTTCCTACTGGCTTTAAGTTAAAGCATCGCTCGCTAACCCTCCTGGGCACAACCTCTGTGAAGTAAATACACTGAACTCGGGACACGGGCATCGCTCGCTGGCACCTTCCGGCTTCACCGACTCCAGCCTGAAAACGCTGGCTCGTTTTACCCAAGCAATTTGCACTCCACCTTCTCTTAGAGTCGCACTTTACGTCTGTAAAGTGGTATACGCAGCTTCTTCCATACCTGCAGGTAATGTATGGAACACAAAGAATGGCCTCAGACACCCCAAAGACAAAATGCAACCCAGAGTAAACCAAAAAAGGGGGGAAAAAAACCCCATCTTTTAAGGTGTATGCAGAATCAAAAAAGGGAAAAAGAGGGGAAAAAACCCCCATCTTTTAAGGTGTATGCAGAACAATGCAGAGGTATCTGCTACAAAGGTATGTAAACTACTACTACTTACCCTACAATTTACCCCAAAGCCCACAGCTGATACCGTTTTGACAATCCCATAAGCTGTTAAAGCCCAACACAGCAATCGTTAGGAAAACTGGCTCAGTCCACTCTTGGTGGCATCCCATGCACTGGCCGTGGAGGGAGCGTGACCGTTCCCAGCCCAGGCTGTAAAGAATTCCCCGTGGCGTGTACCAAAGCCATGTCTCCAACTGCTTCTGCTGCGAGACCAATTCAAACCAAGTCATTATACATTCTAATATGGCTACATCTGCAGTCCTACTGCATCTAAAATAAATTCACAGGCATTCTAAGAGAAACACAGGCATTTTTTTTCTTAACACCATGGAAGATTTCATTGCTATCAGTGATCCTCCCACAGCCCCAAGTTCCGAAGCAGCAGCAGACTTATTTAGGTTGCAGGTGCATAAACGAGCACTCTTCGCATCATTTCATTCATGTCTTTCTTAAGATAAAGCTACCTCATTGAAAAATGACGGTAGAGTACCATCCTCCTTCAGCAAGGAAATCAAATTGGGGGGGAAAGGTGAGAAACCAACAGTCTGTCCCACACTTGGTGGTGCCCTGATGGTGAAACCAAGGTCTAGAAACCCACTTCCAAAGGACAGGCTTTCCTTAAAGGTGGTTTTGGAGTTCATTTACAAAGTCCCTGACATTAACCTCAATACCTCACACACCCTGACTGTTCAGCAGTGGATTGCCCGGGGTGCAAACACCCTGGGCAGGGACATCCCCTCAGGATGGGGACATGGGCGGGTGGGCGGTCAGGAAGGCAAAGGAATGAGAAAAATCACCATCAGTGCAATAGTCAGCACGGTACCAAAGCAAGAGCAGCCTCACAGCAGAAGGGCAGCTTTGCATATGTGTTTACAGGGAGCTTCTCTCAACCTCAGGAGTCAGGACAGGAGGAAGCACAAGAGGTTGGAAGACAGAAATACGCAGAGACCACAGCCCCAACGCCCAAGTGGAGGGTTCATGACGGAAAGGCTTTTTACGCTTTGCAATAAAGACCTGGGTGAGGCAAAGTTCAGAGCAAAGACCTCAGTGAAGGGCTTTTATTAATCAAAAGGGACCTGGGTTGCCTCTGGAAGCAGGGGAGCCGGAGAACGGAAACCCCGATTCAACACTAGCTCCCATCACTCCAGACACAGCGAGTCCTGTTTGAACCCTGCGCCCAAGCCCTTGTTTTGAAAACGTAGCCTGCAGTATGACACAGTGCAGAAAGCCAAACCTTGGGCAAAGTCTTTGAAGTTTAGATACAAGAGAAAATTATTTCACCTACCTAGATGCAGAGGGATAGCTGCTGCCTTGGTTGCTGCAAGGAATTTTGGTCTTAAACTGCCCAAGGACTTCAAATTGCTTGCCAGGTGGCAGAGGCAACACCCAAGCCTACACATACACACGAACATAATTATGCCTGGTCTAGACTTGGAAAAAAAAAAAATTTAAGAAGTCTTTTCAGTGATGTTAGCATGCAAAGAAAATAAGAGCATGTACAAAGAAATCTCTGGAGTGACTTATGAACAAGATTTTATGCTTGGCATCCTGCCAATTAGAGAGGAATTAAAGAGCCCAGCAGTATAACCCCGTTCATCCCAAGGAAGAAACAGCATTCTTAAGTGATCAACAGAATAAGAGGGAGGAGGAAAGAGGGACTGCAGCTCCACAGAGCAAAATAGGAAGTTTCTTTCGGTACCGAGACGCAAAGCGGACCAAAACCGTCACACTGAAAGCATAGTTCAGATTCTAAAATTAATCCAGTCTACTATATCCAAAACAAAATTAGCCAGTAAATAACAGCATTCCAACAAAGCAGACAGTATTTTTTACTATAAAACTCCAACTGTTTTAATATTTTACAGATTACATGCCTCCACTGACTGCCAACCAGCAAAATCACTAAAAGGAAGAGGTCACATGAACAAAAGCAACCCAAGTGGAAAAGGCCTTGCTAGGCACCTTGAGGAGCTGAAAATGTGTCAAAACCCAGCCTTTTAGTAAGAGAGAACATTTACTAGTTATCTGCAGTGATGACTTTTTATCCAAACTCTTCGGAGCTTAAGAATTCACATCACGAGACCAGCTGTTAGCAGAATTAGGACCAGACTTGACATGCCCCAGTTTCCCCAAGGTTACTTTTTGAAAACCATCTACACCTTGAAATATTTCAAGTGCTCTTCTCACACCGCAGAAGAGTGACCAAAACCTAACTTCTACTTTTACTGGTTTACAGCATTGGGTTTCCAAGAATTTAATTCCAACGCTTTTATCTGAATGACAGGGATTCTGCGTTAGACTGCAGGTTGAAAGCTACTGGAAATGGCAGCAAGCTGCTCTTATATATAAAGTCATTTCAAGGAGGAAAAAAAATGTTACTGAAGCTTACTAAATCAAAGCCCATAAAACACCAAAAATACAAAATGAGCTAGAAGTAGCTGAGGAGTTGCTAGGGATGTTTAAAGTTATAAAATTCTGAACTAAATGGCTGCTGCTTAGGTTTGCCAAAAAATTATGCAAATTTCCAAAGTTCATACATAGTAATTAGCACAGCAAAAAGCAGGTCTCAAACAAGTGATGAAGTTAGCCTCAGTCTTATTTTTCCAGCAGATGGAATTAGCTGCGTGTGAAGTTATTTTTTTTGCAATCGGAGATTAAACACATCCTGAATATCAATTCTGCAAGTAGGGCATACTGGATACATGCATACACGGCATGAGGAATATGCAAACAACAATCTAAATCCTTCTTTTGCATCATCATAACCAGGACACTAAAGAGGCCAGGGGAGGGTTTACATATTTAATACTTCATTTTCCAAACCAATTGACTATCTGCCAACAATTTAGCCGAAACAAGTTCTCTCAAAGTACATCAGCCTGAATAGACCAAACAGGTTTTTCCAAAGAAAAATGTCTGCCTTAACTAAAAAAAAAATAAAAAATTCTTAAAATCCTCTTGATGTGCTAATTGACAGCTCACAAAAACTCATCCAAAACACAAGTTCAAACAACGTGCATAAACTGAAAGTCTCCGGTTTTTGCCCATTACTCCTCCAAAACCTGGTTTACAGACGTACCCATCGTATGTTCTGTATCACAAACTCTAGCGCACGAATCCACCTTTTCCATTCCTCTTCCCAATTTGTCCCTTCACGCTTAGGGAGATACAGCCTTCTCCTAAGCCCCGATATTCCCAAGCTACCCAGCGCGATGGCT
>NW_010223986.1:14936-19916 GCF_000690775.1 Eurypyga helias
ATACTCCACCTGCGTTCCACATTCTGAATTTAGTTCCTCCCTGGCGCTGCCCCAGTACAGAAAGTTACCCTCAAAGACTTCGGAAGACCCAGCAACTTTCCTGCGTCACTATCCGGCCTTTCTCCTGCTTGTAACGGCAGGATCCACCGAGGCGTATGTCAACGCGTGGCGACACCCACCTGGGAGTGCTCAATCTCCTACCGCGAGCACCAGCAGACGAGTCTCGAGGAGGCGCAGGGTGGTTAACCAAAACCACAGTTCGTGGAGAGAGAGGGTAGGCTGCTTCCCGTGTAGTACAGGCACCAGCTTCCAAAGCGAAAACCGGTGAAAGAAGTGAAAACAAGCCACAAGTTGCGCTATGTGACCATTGCTTTGTAGCTCCAAGTAGTCCAGAAAAGGTTTCCAGAAGCTGCACATTACAAAAAGAACCCAAAAACTACATAATTAAAGGAGCATAGGGAAAGGAAAGTAAAGTTTAACCCATTTAAAAGTCAAGTAAGTGACACACTGGATTGAGTAATATTAACCAAAAGTGTGCGAATTAAAAATAGATGTACGGAAAGCAGCAGAAAACCTTCCTGAAACAAAAGAATTCTCACACAAAAACACTTCTCTGGCCAAATGAAATACGGAGCTTAAGCAAGAAAGCAAGCACTTCCACCTATCGTGCTCTTTCCCCGACTCAACTAGGGGGTCTCATTTATCTCAAAGCAATCAAAAGAAAACATTTTGATTTTTCAAGTGAGAAAAGCTGCAGAAACAAAAGCCCTGTCTGGCACAAACAAATAATATTTGAGAAATCAAAACGAGATTCTCCAAGTTAAGGGAAGGATAGAAACAGTTCTGAATAATTTACTTTGCATAGCCCAGTTCCTGCCAAAACAGTTCTGTAAATCCCATGGTAGTTCAGATAATTTCCATTCTTAGAACAAAAAAAAAGCTAGATTGAACATTAGCAACATTAATTGTGTGATATGACCTGAATGATGCAAGAACAAGTAGTTAAGTGAACCACAACATCTGCTGAATTTTTCATCACTGGTTGTTTTGCTGCGAGGCAGAAAAACGCCGTATCTTCGCTTCCAAGCGCTGCCCAGAACGGCACATCAGGACAGCAAGATGAACCGGCAGAAAGTCAGCCTCCACGCTACCTGAATGCCATTACTTTGCTACGAACTGCAGACGCAGCAGCTTCTGAAGTGAGATTTTTTGTGTTTAATCCCATGGAAAAGAGCACTGTTTCCTGCACCTCAAGACACCAGTCAGCCATTTCTGAAGAATATATATATATTTTTTTTTAAAGAGCTGATGGTTTTGTAACAGCCATTTGTGCATCCCTCCGTAGCGCATCTTGGTCTTGTTCAGCCTGGAGAAGAGAAGGCTCCAGGGAGACCTTAGAGCCCCTTCCAGTGCCTGAAGGGGCTACAAGGAAGCTGGGGAGGACTTTTTCCAAGGGCACGGAGTGACAGGACAAGGGGGAACGGGTTTAAATTGAAAGTGGGGAGGTTTAGATTAGGAATCAGGAAGAAGTTCTTCCCGGAGAGGGGGGAGAGGCACTGGGACAGGTTGCCCAGAGAAGCTGTGGATGCCTGGAAGTGTCCAAGGCCAGGCTGGATGAGGCTTGGAGCAACCTGGTCTAGTGGAAGGTGTCCCTGCCCATGGCAGGGGGGTTGGAACTGGATGGTCTGTAAGGTGCCTTCCAACCCAAACCATTCTGGGATTCTATAATCTTCACTCTCCAAACAGCGTGAAGCAGTCAGGCTGCCCAGTGGCTGCCCAGCAGCAACTCACTGTGAACCTCGGATGTGTAGGAAGGTGATCCATGTAAACATGTGTATCACCCCTGTACTGCAACATGTTTAGGCATACAAGAGCTATGCTGAACTCATCAGCCTCCGTACCCATTGCAATGATGCTGCAGGCACCGAGGCGTTACCACCAACTGGCTGTCCAAGTACCATCAACGGGAGTCACACAAGCCCGCCCGATACCAAAGCCACTCCGGCTGTGATTTCAATACCCAAAACAGCTGGATTAAAACTAACCGCCATGCCTACAGTGGTAAATACGTCTCCAGTTACGCTCCAGGCGTACGACTGCAAGAGCAGGATTAGCAAGTGATATGGCAGATACTGTCCTTCCAGAGCGAGACAAGAAAAGTTATTTGGGGAATAAACACAAATCGCACAGCTACAAATGCAAATTCCAAATACAAATTCCACAGCTACAGCCAGAATCTGCACTACTACTACACGCAATTATCCCGATTTGTATTTTAGAGGTGGAAAAAAAGAGGACATTTTAAAAAAGGACAACATTCATACATTAAAATAAACCTGTCACACTGACTTTAATAGATTCTAAGTTTAATAAGCTAACAGAATCAAAATAGCTTAGAAAACAAAGCCAGCAGAATACGGTACAAATAAAAACTGCGCAGTCACACATACCAAAGCAGCATTCCTGTGCC
The DNA here is from genome assembly GCF_000690775.1 of Eurypyga helias. Classification (NCBI taxonomy): domain Eukaryota; kingdom Metazoa; phylum Chordata; class Aves; order Eurypygiformes; family Eurypygidae; genus Eurypyga; species Eurypyga helias. Next base: position 17,407 of record NW_010223986.1, read on the forward strand.
CTCCTTACTGCAGAGCTCACAAAGCTGGGAAGTTAATCTCTAACCAGCAACTTTCACTAAAGTAAGATCTTCGTGAAAAGCTTAAATATATGGATAGGGACATCTAGTAACACATCCAAGAGCCAAATAACCCACAAGAGCCAAAAAAAGCAGCAATGGGGGACATGAGACATGCATGCTTCCAAAGCTACATTATCTTTAATCACAGGCTTAGGACCAGTCCTGTGTTTTCTTCCAGACTCAGCTACAGGCTGCAACAAAAGCTGTCGTCTCCTCTGAAACCAGGTACCAAACCTGCAATGGGAATACTGAAATACGCCCTATCTGCTGCTCATAAAGCAATCGGCGTTCGAGGATTCCACCAACTTGCTTGTTTTGTTATGCTACAGGGCAGCGAGAAGTGAAAATAACACCTTAAGATGTATGTGTTGACACCTGGAACCTCAGGGACAGTTGGCACCTGGGTAGTGTTGCGCATCCACTACACAGGATTCAACTTCACAGCACGAGGAATCAACCTCATCACCTCTGTACCCCAAAAGCGCAGCCCTTCCTGGCACGGGAACTCCAGGCAAGTCTCAATAAGCACGTGCTCCGGCTGCTATCGAGACGTTCATCGAGATGTTGAGATGATGAGGAGTTCACCAACACCGTGGTACACGTCCGTGGCACGCTACGAGACGAGCGTCTGGCTCTAAGGGACACAGAAAGGTGTTTTATATGCCTAGAAGAAAATTAGCACTTGAGAAGTCACTCACACTTCTTCACAATCCTTAGCTAAACGGAGAGATTTTAAAGAGCATTTAGCTCAAGTGAAACGCACGCAGCTTCCTCGTCAACCTCTGCTCGTTCTGCAATTCAATACGAGAGACAACTTAGTCATATGGAGCGTGCATGATGATTCTGAGACACTGGTATTAAATCAAATCCCACAACTTTTCACACCTATTAAAATGGAACCTTGTCATTAGAAAGGGAGATTTTGATGAGCGCGATGCGATTAACAGACACCGCCTTCATTACCACGCTGCTCGTGATGAAGCCCAGGTTCCTTGACATTCCATTTCTTTCCCTCAAAGGCTCTGTGCTACAGCAGATTTATGGGTTTTAACATGGATGAGGAGAGTTGGGCACATTACCTCCCAAATCAGTCAATAAGGCTCTTTCACTCAGGCCAGGGGAAGGCGGGTGGCTGCTGGAAAGCACTACAAGGCTCTCCCTTCCCCCTCCCCTCAGGACCCAAAAACGCTGCATTCAAAACACTCCCATCCCCTGCAGCAAGGGATTAGCCATTTATTAAAAAAGGAATCAAAATGCTATAGCAGGCTTCCAGTTAAGATTTCAAGGGCAAAAAGAAACCGCAACTCTGGCACAAGTGGAGTCGCATCAGGAATTCTTCTGGGCACTGACAAGTAGCTCAGACGTAAGCAGGACGCCATTTGTCTGGACGATGCCGTTCAAACGGCTCAAAAGGAGAGCAGATTAATTTTTTCAGTCATTTCGCTGCCTCCACATTAAGCAATAACGACATTAACAACCTACAGGCGTTTACGGGTTGAGACTTTGCACTGCCAAAACGACTGCCTACCTCCGCGCTCCGTTTTATCCTGATTTTTTTGACTCTTCCGAGGGGTGACAGACAGTTGGAGCGGCCAATTATGTAAAACCTTTCATCCGAGAAAACACGAAGCACTACGCAAACACTCGTTAAGACTCGCGACTGGAGCCTGCGCCGGCGCTCAGCCGGTTCGAAGCTCAGCCTAGCTATCTCCAGCCACCCAAAGCGGAGAGGGAGAGCCGCGGCACAGCCCAGATAGGTGGCAAACCCTGCTGCGCCGCACGCTGAGTACGTACACAGCTTCGCAGGCGGGTTTTACAGCCCGCAAGGAACCCCGAGCTGCGCTTTACAGCCCCGTCCGACCCGGTTATTTAGAAGCAGAGCAGGCAGACGTGCGGACACTGCTGCTGAGCACCTCGCAGGACGAGTGTCAGACCCACTTCTCGGGATGATGCGACATCTTTTTTCCCCAGTGGGAGCCACACGGCCCAAGTCAGTAAGCAGGGGTTGCTGGAGAAATGAAAAGCTACGCTTATTGTTTCGCGTAAGGCCTTGGAGGAAGTAATTTTGAGAAGAAATAACTTCCACTGTAATTGTACTTTTAACCTTTCCCGAGGTTCTTACACGATCGCCGCGTGAACACGCAATTACTGGGCGCTGTCAATAAGACGTCGCAGGATCAAAGCGTTCTCTCTGGATCACTGTTTATGTTTACTGAGCATCACGACCCTTCCCTCGCAAAGGCTGCACGAAGCGTGGGGTAAGCCGTGCAGGCAAACACGTCCAGGAAGTGACAGTAGTCTGAAAATCAAAATTTGGGGGAAAATACGGGGTTTTGTTTTGTTGGGGTTTTTGTTTTGTTGATTTCCTTAAACAAAACCCCTGCGTGCCTGCCCGCAAGCCCACGACGAGCTCGTGAGCCGCAAAAAGCAAAGGGGTCACGACGACCCCC
>NW_010223987.1:0-30589 GCF_000690775.1 Eurypyga helias
GGAGTTAAACCACGACACTTTGTCACCCTTTCTCCGACAAGAACCAATTCACTGAATTGGACTGAAGTAAAAACAAATCAAGTCTGACCATGCCAGTCAAGTACTTCTTGATGGAAAGTACTTTCAAACCGATGAAGAAACAAAAAATCCTTAGCAATCCATACTGCCTCAGCTCATCCTGGGAGAGCAATTATATTTTACCTCGCAGATCCGCACCTACAGTTCTGTTGAAACTTTTGGAAACAGAAAAAGCAGATCAAAGCTTTAAACGTTCTTCAGGATTATGTTATGATGCAATCTACTTTATTACTATGCTTTGTGGCTTATCAGTCACTGTTATTTAGCCAGTAACTTTCAGAGGTAAGCTTTAATTTCTTTAGTATTCATTAAAGTGAGACATTAAACCAGACTGAACTTCCTTCTCCAAAGACTAACCTAAGCAGCCAAGGCAATGTAGGGATTTGCAGAGACTTCAAATACCTCAGTATCAAACTCCTAGGGCAGCGTGAGCAATTTTGCATCTATCTCTTGCTGCAGCCCTGTGACAACCCCCAGGCCAACCTCTAACACACTGTAAAACTGCCCAGCACTTCTCCCACAAGAAACACTATGACAAGACTACACAATGTGATAAACTACTACATCCCATTGATTTGCAAATACTGAACTCATTTCCACATTCTGCTTAAGACAGGATTTTTGTTTGCTAAACAGCAAAGAACCCCATTCCTGGAAAGCAGCACATGAGACTGATGCTCCTGAGCCCAGCTGCTCCTCCTGCAGAACCCTGCAGAAGTAACAGCAAAACCAGCAGCAAATCAAGACTACATCTGAGATGGAGGGCCTATATACTTTTCTCAAAATACTTATGGCAGGCCTGGGGAATAAGAGTTTAGCAAATGACCCAAAAAAAGTACATTTCAGATCAGATAAGCAGTACAAGAATACTACATTACCTCAAATTTCTCAGTCTTTCATTCATCTGTCAATTCTTCTCTGTCCTTCTTGCTTCATCATCCTGCCTAAAAATACCAGCCTTATTCACATTTCTTTATTTTCACCTGCCTTCTCATCTCTCCTTTTCTGTACAAATGCTGGTATTTTGAATCTCTTTTCTCTCCACTTATGTTCCTACCGCTGCCCAAAATTGAATCATTGAGCCACATTTGCATCTCTGATTAACATGTGGCCTGCTCTTCATTGTAGGGTTGATTTGACATCTGTCTTCTAGATCTAATAACATGCTATTCCCTCCCCTCCTCTTAAAACTGTTGATGTTGTCTATCACCAGAGAAAACTCGTTGTGGATATTCAGGTATTAACTGGCTATGTTCTTCTGAAAACACACAGGACCAAGAGGCAGGAAGATGTAGTGCCTTCAGAAATAACTAAGCAGCTTCTCCTTCACAGGCTGTTCAAACACCACAGCAAAGCCATCCTCTGGTCAGCTTTCATAAGAATGGAAATTTCTGCCCTCCCATTCAACCTCTCCTTACTCCAGTTCATCCGACCCTCGGTGAGCCATGTCAGTAAGAGAAACTCACCCTATTTTCTGTTTGCTTGTGAGGGTTAGCTTTGTGCCAGTTCAGCTCCCTAAATTTCTTCATTGCAAGATCAGACATATGCTCCAATCTGGCAGATCAGAAATGAGGAGGAGGGGAAGAAAACTGACTCTTTTGGCAACAGCCTGCACCACTTAAGCTCAACACTTCTGCTAAACCACCCTGTAGCGGCGCTCCTGCTAGTTCAGGAAGAAACTCTAAAATTAGCTCACATAATCTGACTGTCTCATAGGGAAAACTGTCTGTTCTTGCTATAGATCTTAATCTATAACAGCTCAAGATGCCAAAATTAAACGCATGCAGCATTGGGGACATTCAGGACCTGCGAACCTGGCTGAAAGAGGGGAGACCTCTCCGTCCGCCGTGTTGCTCCCATCTAAACCAGAGCAGTGCTCTTGAATCACACACCTGGTGTAGAGGAATGAAACTGATAGGAAAATATCGTACCATTGCTCAGCAGAGCGGCTCTGATCTGTACTGGGACCAAAACCTTAACAAGCCATCTTCTAGACTTCAGCAAGTAATTGCCTAATATCCACCGATACATTTTCCACAATAGCTCGAAAAGAGCTTCTACGACAATCTCCTCTAAAATACAAGAAAGTATACACATAAACTTAAAGCTAAACTTGTAATACCATATAAGATCAGTCTTATCAAATCCCCTCAGGTTCCTTCCTTGTTTAGGAGCATAAATGTCACTCCTGTTTCTTGGATGATCCCTTCTGATGGCTTGGGTTTTTTTCCTCTTGTATGGAGCACACAGAATTGCCAAGCTGTGTGGGAACTTGGACAAGCAACATTAGCTGCAATGCTTCACAGATGTTTAAAGGAAAACTCATCAAAAATCAAGTTTACCATTTACTCCTTTTTTTTAAAATTGTCATTGGCTCAAACAAGGAAAAGCAGAAAAATACTAAAGAAACTTGATACTGCCTCATAAAACAATAGTTTCCCACGTGCAACTCAGAAGTTGAGTTTATAAAGAAGCCATTTGCTGACCACAACTCTTGGCAGAGCTGTCTTCCCAGGCCATGTGGAAGGAGTGAGTAATGAATGGAAGAAATTAGGTGTTTTATTAATGCTGAATTATCCCTGTTCAAGAAGTCATATGACTTAGGATAAGAACCAAAGAAATTAAACTGCACTGGTTTACATTCTAATGGGAACACTGTGCAGTTTCTTCAAACAGCTGGAATCGGGCACCTTGCATACCATTAAATTTCCATGGGGTCAGTGCTTTTCTGACCTACAATGATATTTACAGAAACTATGCTGGCAAAAAAAAAAAAAAGGTCATATTTCCTCATACCCCAATTAACACTATTTATGTTTCAATATTCATACCCAAACAGAAGAAACACAGCATTGTCATTACTGTACAAGTAATTTTCCTTTTTTTGTGTTGATAAATGCAACAGCTATCAGCACCCACAAAATAGAAAGCTGATATTTTATACAGATACTGTGATGCATCTTCTAAACACTACACAGCATCTTTCTAGTAGAAGCTCCTGTCTTAGCTAAACAGAAGGACACTTCCCCTTTCCCTAGCAATTCAGCCCAAAGCCTCATAACAATTTGGAATAGTCTTAGCAACCTTAAAAACAATGCTCTGTTTTCAGTCTCAACATTAATCCAGATGCCTCAAGAGCTCTGAAAAAAAAGTGAAAGTCTAAAATCCTCACCTTTCAAACCTTTTCATTAGCAATTTGCAATAACATCCCTTGAGCGAAAACTGCACCCCACTCAAAAAAAAAATTCACAGCTAAAATTGTTTAAACTATTAAAATCCATGCTATATGTATATAAAGGAAAAAGTTTTATAAAGCCATCAGTAATTGGCCAGATATTAAGAAACCTCTACATGATTATATATATATAATATAAATTATAATTAATCCACAACCATGTAGACCAGTATTCTGTAAGGAGCACAAATCTATAAAACCAGATTATCAGTGGGATTTTTTATTAGCCAGTATGTGGAAGATTAAAGCAGGCACTCAGTACAGTACTACGTAATAATTTTAATTGGATAAAAAGCTAATACGGTAGAGGAGAATGCCGCCATATGAATTAGAAAGCAGTGGTGATAAACTGCTTAGGAAAAAATTGAGTGTCCCAGAAACGAAGAAATATTTCCCCCATCCAACCCTGGGGCATTGCCCAGCCATGAATTCAAGCAAGCATCCCCTTCCTGACAGCTTCAAAGCTGCCGACTGAGAGAGGCTGTCTTTCCTTATTTTATTTTTGCCTGCAGAACTGACAACTGAAAATGTGTGTAATGCCCTTTTACTTGCAAAGACACACTCCTGAACACAAACCTATTCCGCGTTACCAACCTAGACAGATCAGCCCACTGTCTGCTATTAATAAGCTTCATATGCACCCTTACAGGGAAATAAACTCATCTGCAGTCACTAGTCCTCGTTTCCGTAGATTTCAAAGAAGATGCACATGGGTGAAATGAGGCAGGGGGAAGCAATGGACATGACAAAGAGAAAAAAGAAGCCTGCCTGCCAGAAAGAGAAAAAGAAACAAAAGCACCAGAAGAGAGTAACACTACCACCACAAGAAAAAGCAGCAAGATCTAGCACAAGAAAGCTAGAGAGCCGTCCATAAGGGATGGGGATGACCCCAAAAAAACAGACCACTGCAAAGCATCGTGCCTATTCACACACACGCGATCACGCACAGAGATGTGATGAAAGACAGAAAGAGCTGCAGCCCCTAAACACTCAAACCCACCCAAACTCTGCAGGCAGCCTCTCAGCTCCTGGGAGCACCACTCCCAAGAAGGAGTCACACTTGCACCCATCCATCTGCAGGGGTACACTCGCAGATGCTAGGGCTGTGGTTTCAATACCTTTAACGGGACACAAGTTCGATGTTGCCAAGGCACGATTCCTGCCTTATTCCACCTCTTGTCCATTTACTGCTAGCACTGGCTCACGGAGATGTGTTAGCACAGAAGCTGGATCAAGAAACTGACCTACCTCTCAAAACATCCCCCCCCCCAAGAATAAAAAACTACATCACAGTGGAGACTGCCAGGAATTAAAGGGGACCCAGGATGTCCTTTAGCAAAAATGGGACAGATCTGTGCCAGAAAAGCACCCATGCAAGCATGGCCTGAAGAGGTGGAGGGAAAATGGATTAGCAGGGACATTTCCTCCTCAAAAGGGCTGATACGTAACAGCTGTAGAGTGATACTAGATTTTTCTTTACTTAAGGCAATCATCACACTTTATGCCTAGTATCTCTTAGGCTTATAATATTATTTATTAAAGGAACAGATGCTACCAGTCCATCTCAGAGCTACACAGTGCAAGATGCCTGGGACATATAGCTGTAAAGAAAACAGAAGAGAACTTAGTATGGTAACTCTCTTGTGAGAAAGACAAAAGAACGGTGAAAGGCGGCAGTAAAGGCCAGCCATGCTGTGCCCACCAGGACACATTGCGTGAAGCATCACAGCTGCCTCCCTACAGACCACATCCAATGCTATGCGGCCCTCAGAAGCTTCCCGGGCTTCAGTTAAGTCACAGCGTTGGGCCAGTTGAGCTTCACTCCCTTCCCCAGGCATGCAGAGACTCGTGCGAGCACAGCTAGCCGGTCCTTACCTGATAGAGCAAACCAAGCACAGAGCACAACACGTTGATGATAATGTAAGAGGTTTTCTCCTTGTCTTTTATATGACCAGTTTAGCAGATGTCTTTTGACATCTTGATGACACAGTAAATGGTTGCTTGCTAGTTCAACAATGAACCGAAGGCAACAGCACATACAGCCATTGCATTCATGTATTTCAGTGGACAGAAGAAACAACTATACTCCTGGCACAGACACTATGCTGGTGGAACCTGCCGATTAAGTTGAACTATTCACTGAGTCCATCACATCTGTGAAATTCAAAATTAATCTAGGAGAAAATGCAGCACCGCAGCTTCATTAAACACTGTAGTACATATGTATTTATGCAGACAATCCTCTTCCATTTTCATCCTTTTTCCTTCCTCCACCTCAAAGTGGAATGACCCTCCTTCCACGTTACTTCAATAGGAATTGGAAAATTTATCATAAAAGCAACAGTACGCAGAGATCCTGATGTTTTTCTTTTAATTTCTTTTCAAGGCATGCAAAAAAAAAAGTCTAAGTAGGGAAAAAATATGAGAGCTTTTTATTATCAACAAAAGAAAGGCAGGCATTATTTTGCAACACATGCTCCAAGTTTTGTTAGTCACCTGACGTGAAGTATATATAAATGGTAGACTACGGGCTGGGCTAAAAAGCCCAGCCTTCTTTCTCAAGAAGGTTATACGGTGAGCATACTTAAGTTTAACTGCAGGACATACACACCACCAGCAGTAGACTCTGCATTTCAAAAAATCCAAGCCTTCACTGAAGCAAATGAGATTTAAGCACTGGCAGGCAGAGTGAACTAATTCAACTTCTGCTGTGGACCAAAAGCTAGGTCAAACAAAAAACCTCAATAATGGATGGGAAGAATGCTAAGATAGCTTTCACTCAAACTGTAAGCACTACTGTGCACATCTCAATATACTGACACACTTGTGGTGGGCTGACCCTGCCTGGAGACCAGTTGCCCACCAAAGCAGTTCTATCACTGCCCTCAGCTGGGCAGGGGAGAGAAAATACAACAAAAGGCTCATGGGTTGAGATAAGGACAGGGAGGGGTCACTCACCAAATCTGTCACAGGCAAAACAGATTGGTGGTAAATTATTTTTTCCCCGAGTCCAATCAAATTAAAGTAGAAAATAACACCATGGACCTCCACAGCTGCAGGGCACAGCCGGCCTCACCATGGTCTGCACCACAGACTCCTGGGCAATCTCTGCTCCAGCACTGAACACACCTCCTCCCACTCCTTCTCCACTGACCTGAGTGTCTACAGGGCTATTCCTCTCACATTTTCACTCCTCTCCCTGGCTGCCGTTGCAGAAGGCTTTTTATTTTATCCTGTTCTTAACCATGTTACCCCAGAGGCACTTCCACCATCGCTGATGGGCTCAGCCTTGGCCAGCAGTGGAGATGGCTGGCACTGGCTGTCGGAAATGGGTGAAGATTCCAGCTGCTTCTCATGGAATCCACCCCTGTAGTCCCCCTGCTACTGAAAATTTGCCATGCAAACCCAATACAACACATTGCTCTTGAAAATGTCATTTGTTTTTTTAAGGACAGTCTGTGCTGCCAAAAATCTGTATGTTTTCCATGATGTTTCATTAAATGGATCATTTTCCTCAGAGTGAAACGTATGGCTCTCTAGGCTGCTGAATTTAGTGTAGTACAAGTTTAAAATTCATTTTCTTCTTCAATATTTGGTTTGAAGAAACTAGAAAGAGACCATTATGCAGCCTAGATAAAAACAACAATTCATATTGGTATGAAAATGACAAGGTAATGTGGAGAGAAACCATTATCAAAGCAGCAGGACCATTTTATTCGCATCTCAAATTCTCTTCTCTGAAGAAAAGGCCAAGCTACTTTTTTTCGTTTTAAAATCATGGCCATCCCTGGCAGTTCAACAAACCCTTTAACAAATCTTCAGAAGCTCTCAACAAGGACAAAGACTGGAGAGAGAGAGAGAGGGAACTGTTGCCATCAGTCCTGCCTGCCTGCACAGAAGGATTATCGTAGGCAGTGGCCATGGGGAGCCAAGCAAGTAAATAAAAAAGATGATGGGGCAGCTGTTGGATCGCCCTTTCGGCCCATCCACAAACAGGGGACTTGACTGCTATAACGCCAGGGGTTTGTGAATTCATGTCAAAGCCTCGTTATGGCCACATTCAAGCTTGTACTGGATCTGGCTTAAGAAGTGGCTTTGGGTTTCACCAGCAACTTACCTAAACACGTGGCATAAAACAGCAGATTTGAGAAAGTGACAAGAAGATAATTTTTGGGAGTATGATTAGAAATGTCAACACTGTTCTGTCAACAGCTGTAATGAATTAACTGTTGTCTAAATTTACCCTACTATTTTCTGCTCCACATAACACAAAGATACAGTTAAAAGCAACAGTAGCATGTATTTATAATTTTTTTTTATTTCTGAGGAGGATTTCTGTAAGAAATGCACATTCAGTGCAAGATGCTCACGGATCTCCATGATCTTTAGAAATAAAGTGGATACGTTGTGACTTCACAAACGAAAGCAAGCAGTCGTGATGGGGTTGCAGGGATGCCAGGTGTAACATCTGCCAAAGCCAACATATACCTTGCCTCTGAAAGTTATTCTGAGCACCCAGCCAAACATCTCGCAGGGAGCCAGCTGCTGATCACAAGGCACCACCAGATCTCCAGGCTCCCAGGTTTACACTCCATCCTCTCAACCATGCACCCAATATCCAGACCCAAACTAGTTTTACTATGTTTTTGGTTTGATCTCAAAAAAGCCCCCAATCTTCAGAACTGTTCCTTTCCATTCTGTTCAACTCCATGCATACTTAAAATGGAAATGAGCACCTCCAAATTAAACTAAGTGGGGAGAAAAAAACATGCATTAGACAAAATGAATTTTTTGCCAGCTGTGAGCGTTGTTTTGACAATTCATTTTGGACACCGAGTGCAGCACATACGGCAAAATAATTTCAGTCCTTCAAGGAACTCATATAATGTATCCTAATTACCACATATAAAATTCAGCACAGTAGCTGTTCAAAATTGCTAATATAATAAAACATACACCAATATCTTCCATCTGAACACTCATTACATTTAAACAAGGAACTGAGAACACCTAAATTAACTTCCTACTCTACATATTCCTGTGACTCCAAAAACATGTACTTTGCCGAAGGGCAGGCTCCAGATCGGTTTTATGAAAACTGTTCAGGAAAACAAGGAGCTGACTGGCCTCCAGCACAAGCTCAGTCTGCTCCGAAACACCTTCCTGCAAGAGTAATGTGCCACCCCAGCACTTGAATGTGTGCGGGTGGGGGCACCCACTTTCTGCCACAAAACAACAGAAAGCAGAATCCAGAAGCATCAGTCCTCACCTGTCTCAGCACATCAGCTAACCGTTCATCCAGGGCTCTTAGGAAGAAGCCTTCCCCAGGGGGGTCAGTTATCCAGTAATTGCACATGGCAGGGTTTTTTCAACATCCCTCCGAAACAGCTGGTACTACAGTGCCAGCAGCAGGACGAGATTGACTCGTGGCTTGATTTGAGTGCACTCCACACCACCACCTTTTTGGCGCACACACAGAGGTGTAACCACCCCATTTACACTGATGCAACATTGCTCTAGCACCTGCACCACTTGCATTGCAGAGCTGTCTGCAGATCAGGCCTATGCCATTTTACTTTTCAGTAACAGGTACATTAACATAGCTGCATGCTAGCTAGTTTGACATTAAAAAGAAACCACTGGTAAACTGTACTTCTCTAACCAGAATCTCATTCCACCCAAGAAAGCTTGACTTTGTTATATTTAAAAAAAGAAAAGCCACCAGCTCTGTGCTTCCAGAACCACTTCTTGTAACTTCAGTAGCAGAGTTTAACCAAAGTCAAGAAAGTTAGAAGGCAGCATTCACGTATCTTCCATTTCCTTTCAAGTAATGTGCAGTCTGAGCTTTGCCATCTTTAAATTGTGTGATATGTTGTCCAAATATAAATCCAGACAGCTCCTGAGCTGCACTGAGCTCCCACTCAAAAGAAGAGAAGCAACAACTAGTGACATGTATGTTTAAAACATGTAGGCGGTTCTGCTTATTCCCCGTTCCTCCCTCTCTGCCCCTGCAATGCTCCTCTACTGCTACTTCTGGCATCAAGGCTTCAAAATCCACCCACGCTGGCAGTGGACGAGGAGAAGCAGTGATGACGTTACCAAAGAAAAAGATAGAAGGTTCCCAGTACGTCACCTCTGCAGGAGAAATATAAGTCTTCCTGTACTCTGTGCACTTTCCAGCCTAGTACTCTGCCCACCACCCAGGCATCTGGCTTTGCATTGTCAAGAAAAATTCTTAAAACAACTTACAAGGAGGCAGAGGAATGCATCTACTTGTAAGTTCTGCTGAAAGGAGACCATTTTCAAATTTTTGAAAGACACATTCAAGGAAGAAAACAAAGCCAGAGAGAATATATCGAGTATCATTTTGGATTAAGAGTGGAGTTTCCTGATAAAATATACCAACTTTTATTATTTTAGAGTCAAGGAGCCACTGAACAAGATCTCCACTGTACTTGTTCACAGAGTTTCTGCCCAGTTGGCTCCTGTTGGTATGTCCCTCCTAGTCTTTCCCCAGTGCAGGAGGAACTGGATGCACAGGCTAACTCTACAGGATCTACCACTGTAGAGCATCATCTCTTACATTACAGCCATAATCACAGTGCCTGGTGCAGAGCCCCACAGGGTACCGGCGACAGAAACCAGGACGGACAGACTTAGGAGATAAGTTATTAAAAATAACTTCACTTGCTGCTTGTCATTTCAGGGCTCTGCTCAGAGCTTAGGAAAACCCCCGAACTTCAGCAGGTCAGTACTAACGGCAGCTGCTACAGCGAGACCGAAAAGCTGGGGAAGCTACCATGGTGCCAGGGAGCACGGGGAACAGAGATTCAGGCATAATACCTGCCTGCTTGATTGATCAGCAGAGCATATATGCTCAGCCTCTTCCTCCACTGAGGAAAAAAAAAAAACACACCACACCCCATGAAGTAGCAGTCCTCCTTTTGGGGGGAAAAAAGCAACATGTACAGGAGAAAAGGAAGGAAAAAAAAAAAGTCATATTTGGCAAAAGTAATCAAAAAGGAGATTTTTACCTGCATACTATTCCAATGCATGAGGTACCAAATCTCAGCCTTGATGCCTATTGCTTCCTGCTAATGGGAAAATGCAAAATTTACCCCCTTCCCTGGGCCTGATCGCAAGCACTGTCTTGCAGCCAACGTAAACAGCAGAAGGCAAGAGGAAAACCACCTCACTTGCTACCTCCAGGATACTAAGCACAGTTGGTGCACCAAGCAACAAGGGGATCCCCACAGCTGAGAAGCCATGTTAAGCTGCATTTACTAGCATTTCTCTACAAATTCACTCCTCTGGTAGAACTGGGTGCTTTTGTCCGACTCTGTTTCTCGTCAGGTCACGGGAGAGGTAAACGGAAGCGAAGCAGTAGTGCCCTTTCCTGGCCAAAGTCAAAGCTCACCATGCTACAGACCTGGCCCCAGGGAAGACTGCAGAGTCATACCGAACTGGGAGCTTCTTTCCACCCTGCCAGGCTGGATCAACTTCCACACAGCTTTTCATTTTAACCTGCTGTCAGCAGATGTAGCCTTCCTAATATTTGCTCTCCGTTCCTGATTTGATTACCAGTATTAAAAAAATAAGGGCTCACCTGATTCCTTCCCTTGCCCAAAAGAGCTGCTGACAGAGAGCCCTGGTGCTGCCATGTGCTCCCTCACCCCAGACGAGCTTGCTCCTTATCCACCACTGTCCTACAGCCAGTTGTACTATGCTGTGCTCGTGAGGGTGTGGGGAATAAGGATAGGACAGGACAGGTGGGACATCAGCACTTTCCCACAGACAGCCTACTGGTGAGCACAGCAAGGAAAGGAGTTTTAATCAGATCCCACGGCAGAATTGCTCACTTAAGTTAATGAGAGCACACTGCTTAGTCACACACCTGCAATAATGCAGACTGACTAAAACCAGTAAGATGCCCACCCCATTTTTAGGGAGTAGACCCACCAGCACTCTGCCCCATGACAAAAAACCACCTTGCTATACTTTTAACCATAGCTAGAGACACTCCGAAGTCACGACACGATCATCTAACATTAAGCGAATGAACTGTCAGCACACAAATCAAGGCTACCATCACACTGGAGTTTAAATATTTACCGTGAAAAACAAATAACAGGAGGTCTCTCCTTTGTTTCTCCAGTCAGGAGAAAATTTCAAACTCTCAAAAAAATTGAGGTTAAAAGGGAGCTCTGGAGGTCATCCAGACATCCCTCTGCTCCAAGGAAGGCTTACATCTGAGCCAGATCACATTGCTACAGCCCTTGTACAGTCCAGCTCTTCCAGCCTCCAAGGATGGGGACTCCACAGCCTGCGTGGGGTGCCTGTGCCACTGCAATGCCACTCTAATGGGGAAGAATTCTTTCATTATGCGCAGTCACAGCTTTCCTTATTATTCCCTCTGTCATCTAACAGTATATGGCTACTGCCTTCTGACTGATTTTCTTTTTCTCTTCACTTCAAGGGGGCTTTTTTTTTTGAAATAGCACCAAAATTTCAAAATCACCTCACATTAAGATGAGATTTGCAACTCTAAGTCCTTGTTCTGGTATCCTTCCCTACCTGCAGCATTTGCAACTGAACTGCCAACTTACTGAGCTATTCACGCCTTAAAACCACCAAACTCTTACTTCCTGTAAATTCACATATTTATTTCTCTAAGTTTAGAAATATCTACAACCTTGTGGACTTTTATTCATTGATTGTCTACTTCCATCTCCTTATTCCTTCCCTCTCCCTCAATAATCACACTATGCATAAACTGATTTTATTTAGATAATTCAAAGGAGAACGGAAAGCCAGAAGAAACCTCCGAAACCTTACTAGTAGGTTAGGTTTAGTATTTTTGTTAGTGCTAAACAAAAGTATTATGAATTTCAAAGAGTAATACTTCTAGCAAAATGACAAAGCTACTGGTGAAGAACCAATTATAACAGTCATTGTAAATTCTTACTTAAAAATTAGTATTCTAGACCATAAAGCCCAAACTCTGAAAACAAAAAAATTTTAATAAAACACTGAAAGGAACAGAAGGAACAATCAGTGGGTGAAAAGAGAGGAATGAAGATGTTAAGAGAGCAGAGATCTAAAGAGTAAGTTATCTTGCTTTCTAAAGAGGCATTTTCACAGGAATTGGTTTGACATTTAGGAAGCGAGACAGCTACTGCTATGGCAATAATCAATAGGCCCTGCTTAAAAAGAAGCGCAGAGATGGTATAGAAAGACATAAGGACTAAAGCGACTCAGGCCACGGCCTTTCGTTTCATGACACGAAACCCACGTTTTCTTTTCAAACTGTCACACACTGGTACGAGGTTGTCACGCTATCACAGCATGGAGACAAAACAAAATTAGACCGGCAATCTGTTCTTAGGACATAAGGGAGTGGGTAATAAGTTTCTGCTCTCAAATATGAAATCAGTCATTGTGACTTCATCTGTAGGGCAAGCTTTTTCTATTAAGAAACCCTGAATGGTTCAGTGTGCAGCAGAGACCAATAACTCCAGACTGACCCAGTGTATTACAGTACCGTGGTAGGATGACAGATGATGTGTTACAGCTGACTCGTTCAAGATCAGCCCAGAAAGAACAAGGGCATTTTAAATAATACACTGTCACCTCAGCTTTATTCAATATACTTTGTAAGTAGTTCACTGTGCATATACTACACAAAATTATGCCCCAAGGGTAGAAGATGGACAAAATCGTCCAACAGCCTCAGTGATCCCCAGCAACCAGGTTTAACAGGCTCTGGGGAGATCCTCTTTAAAAAGGACAAAAGGGCAGTGGAGGAGAAAAGAAAAAACAAAGGGGAAATCCCTCCAGACTCAGGTCTCCAGCACACGCTGGCACTTCGGTGCTTCAGAACAACCATCACCAGCATTCCCGAGGACAGTACTCACTTCCTGGCAGTACTGGAGAATCCCTTCCTTCGTCCCGATGCAGGTCTTGCTGCCGGAGGGGTCCGACTCCCACTTTCCATTCTGCACGTTCATGTGCATGTTGAGTTTCCCACAGAACATGGCGATTTGAGGCTCTGCCAGCAGCCCAGCATTTCCATCAGCAGGCACCTGGGAGAAGAACAACAAAAGCATTTTAATCTCACATCTGGCACTTCAGCCCATCCAAAGCCGGAACAGCGCAAGGGAGCCTGAACCAAACTCCAGTCTTACCCACCCATGGCAGCAAAAGCTGAAATTGTTTGATTCAGGCAGATTTGAGAAATGTAAATAAAGTTCTCAGAAATCCAGAACACAGTGGTGTAATGCTGAATTTAAAGCTGTACACAAACTCTTCTGGGGCCCAAAACAATCGCCTTACCAACTTGGGCTACACACGGAAGGGGAACAACACGCCTAGTTGGAGCAAGAAAACAGAAATTTAACCTCCCGAACATACTTGGTAAACTGGTCCTGGGCAGAGGCCATTAACAATTAGCAGAGAGTAACAAGTTTTCCTCAAGAATTTCCTAAAAAAGCCTCACAAGGTATCTTTTTTCAAGACCCCCTCAGATTCACGCACACGTTGAGCACCAGGCTGTATTTTACCGTGCCATATCAAGGCGGTGGGTTAAAAGCAGCAGCTTCCACCCAGGCTTTGTCTGGCTGAAGGCTGGGGTGCTGTCAGAATGGGACTGCTCCCAGCAGAGCGTTACAGAACACCATCTACCCCAAGGAGCACTGAAATACCCAAGCTAAAGCACAGGCCGCCCGACCGGCTCCTCCTCACCTCCCGCAGACAGGCAGAGTCTCCCCCAACGCCCCGACCCCCCCAGCAGCACCCGTCTGCAAGAGCGGCCCGTGCGTCTCCACTGCCCCGCACACTCCAAGCCCAACGCGTACGGCAGAGCACGCAAATATGTTTAAATATCTATTTTTAACTTTTAATCTTTCAGCTAGGAGGCTTCTCAAGGGGAAAATTAAAAACATTTTAAAAATTCATGAAAGCTGAAGAAACAGAATTACTGTCTTCCAAGAGGTACCAGACCCCGTATCTTAGTTTCCCCACTCTTCGTTTAAACACACACAAAAAACCCCATGAATTTTGTATGCCCACAGCAATAAAAAAGCATCACGCCAAGAAACACTGCAAGAGTCAACATCTACCCCCCCACCACACTAGCACAGCATTATAAGTGAGAATGCCACAATTAAAACAAGTATTTCATTTGTTATAGAACAGGAGAGAACACTTCGTTTCCTGCCTCCTTCAAGACGCCAGCATGTTACCGCAATTGAGCTTAAAAAAAAACACAGCAGGAACACTTCTACTGGCAGAAACTTCCCTTTACTATCTCAATTTCTCTACTCCTGTGGAACTAGTAAGCCCTGAACAATTTAACAGTCCTTCCACTGTCCTTCCACTGGGTAATTACGAGGATTTTCCAATAACTGGGATGACACCTTCCCTGGCTTGCCTCGATCAGTACAACTATCACATGCTTACTCCTGGCGTCTTCAGAAACTCTGGAAAGCATCTCAAACGTGACACATCTGTAACAAACTCACATAACATCCTCCAAATTAATGATTATTTTCTTTGTAGATGCAACACAACCCTATCAAAATGTCAATAAAATTAGAAGCGAGTCATTCCATAGGTGACGTGTGAACTCTATTCACAGTCCACTCCTCCAACTGGGATCTCTATTAAATTAATAAAGCACACAGCAGTCCTACTGTGGCAGATTTTAATATTTTTTTCCCTCAAAATCATGAGTTGTAAATTTATGAAGAGCTTGCCTTATAGCTTTATAACAGGGAGCACTTTGGTATTTTTTGCCTCAGCTAGGAAGACAGCTAAAGTTGAGGGGGAAAAAAAAGTGGCCATTTACTGAGAGTGCTATCAATTTAGCTCCAACAACATGACAACCTATGACTACCTATTTAAAATCTCATTCCCTTCAGAAAAGACACGACATCACCCAGCTTAATGAGATTACCAGAGCAAGTCATGATCACATTTAGCTTTCTATATTTTGAGCTGACAGGGTCACACTAATGAACTGCTCAGCATAGCACTTCATCTTATTGATTAGGACAGCTAAATGTTTCTAACCATAAAGAAATACCAGAGCAATTAACAGACACTGTAAACAGAAGTAAAGCATTTAGATCATGATCATGAATAATTCAAATACTCAACTTCCCAAGTTGAACTCTGTTAGAGTGTCCTTAAAGCAAGGATAGTAGGTTAATGGATTGTCTGTTACATCTCCGGCTAAGGTACAACACTGAGCTTTCGAATTAATTTTTTGTAAACAACCAAATTGGAAATAACACCATTTTAGACATTTTAGATTGGGTGGGGAGAAGGGACAGGACATATTAATTTAGTATCTGAAGTTAAGTGCTTTCTTATCACTGTGTAGCCCCCGTGTTTGAACTAGAAGTCTCTCAACTTTAGTCATAACCAGCAATTTCATACACTGCATTTTCAGCATGGTACCTGTGAAACCTGCAGTGACATCACCAAGTTTTAACAGGAGACCAGACTCATTGTTCAGACAGCCTGTGTGCTATCTCCATGCCCTTCTATAAAACATGCCTCTAATGTTTTGCCATGTGATATTTAATTTCTGAAGAAAGTAAGAAGTTGATCTGCTATAGCACTTTTTCTGATTGAAAACTGGCAGCTTCCTGCTTGTCAAGAAATTGCTGCACAATCCATCAAAACAGCTGACACTGATGGAGGCTTTTCTGCAGAGATGATGGTCAAAACAAAACAGTCAAGCCTAGGACCACTTTCTGATGCGAGGGCAAAGGATGAGCACAGCCTGACCCTGGCCTCACCTATCTTAAAATCAGAGCCTCTGATGGGCCTTCTGACACCACCTGAGCAAGATGCTCCTATGAAGAGTGACTAACATATTTCCCCTCACTCCCTTTTGCAAGCATATGCTTCACAGCACGGTTACTTCTGTTTTGCCAAGAGCAAACATCACAAACAGTGCCTGACAGTGATTTTAACATTAAAAAAAGGAAAACGTAGATTTTTCAGATTGTTGGCCAAAAATCTGCAGCCCACTGCATTAAGATATATATTGCACTGTACTCTTTTCCTCTGCAACCAT
Organism: Eurypyga helias; assembly: GCF_000690775.1. Taxonomy (NCBI): domain Eukaryota; kingdom Metazoa; phylum Chordata; class Aves; order Eurypygiformes; family Eurypygidae; genus Eurypyga; species Eurypyga helias. Next base: position 16,398 of record NW_010223987.1, read on the forward strand.
TCCAACTACAGCAAAATTCACAAGAAAAAGCTGAAATCTATAAAGTTAAAAATCCATGCTTGGTCCAAAATAACCATCTGCTGTTTAGCACAGTTCATTAAGAAGAGTATTTCTGATGCCACCTTTTCTGGTTTCTTCCCATTTCTCCATGCAGCCCTCCACAGCAAGCCTACATAACAGACAGTCTTTTGTTAATTTTACCAAACAGCAAAATAGCTAATGAAAATTTAGCAGGAAGATGAACCATCTCTTGACTGTGCCCCAACACCAAACACAACAGCATTCCCAAGGCACCTGCTGAAAAGCGTGTCTGGAAGAGATCAGCCCTTGTAGACTTGATTTTTGTGGGGATCTATTGTAATCCAGGACACATTCCTAAATTAAGATCAGTAAGTTAAAGCAATTAATTCAAGAAAGCATTGTTGTCATTTAGTTTTGCCCTCCTCCAAAGTTAACAGCTTAGAAGACTAAATATTGAAACCTTTTCCAGCAGAGGTTCATGAAGTACATCTAGGCTATGCTGCCATTTGAAGACAGAGCTTTACCCAGCGGCACAGCCAGATTTTCACTAGGACAGCACTGGAAAAGCCTTCCAGCCAATGATAAGTGTGCTGGAAACTGCTGGTGAGTCTGTCATGAGATGTCCAGGTAAGAGACTAAAAATGTCACTCATATTCCATCTCACACCAACAGAAAGAAACAACTTTCTCTTCAGTCCCTCTCCCTTCCCATTGAGTTTGTCCTGAAGACCTCAAGCATCACAGCACTTTAGGAAGAAACACAGCTTTATTTCCTCCCCAGGAACTGTACTGCGATGATGCTTCACAACCACAGCAAAGTGGGGAAAAAAATAAAAATTGAACTTAGCTGAGATAATAACTAATTTCAGGAGAGTCCCCTAGTCTGTACAAGTTACTGATAATGTGAAACCAAATGAACTATTATTGATTTTACCAGAGACATCCAACAGCAGTTTCATCGCAGAGGGGATGGAGCAACAGTATTTCAGGGAGGAGGGAAAGTAGCACTTCTTTTAAAACACATACACTTACAAGGATGACAAGCACCTCAAAAAAGGCAAGAGAGTGAAATGAGAGTAAAACTAGATGTGGTGATAAGCCATCCATCCCATACACGCTGTCATAACATTTTAAACGCCTGAATTCATCAATCACTGGTTAAATCAAAGGAACATGCAGCTACAGTGAGTTGAAGAACTTCATGTACCATTCAAGTTTTCTCCACAGCCAATTGTTCATTTACATCCATTCCTTGCCAAGAAAAATTATCTGCATTACAATGCAATTAAATAATCTAGAGCACCTATCTACACAGATAAGCAGCTTCTGTGCAGTAATGCTGGATAACATAAAGCTCCAGTCCAGTTCGTTACAATAACGCCTGTTGTGGCAAACCTCTCCTTGACTAATCCTAAAGCTCTTGGGCAGATTAGTCTCTGAAAGAGCAACTCATGCGACACAAATTACATTAACAGCAACTATTTGCTTTATTAGTATTCTACAAAAGTAAAAAAAATCCCAAGCACATTAATGAAACTCTAATCACGTATTATTTTGTCTAATTTGCATACGACCTGGAAGCAGCAGCATGTGCTTTTTCTCCTGCCTCTTGGCAAATCATTAAGTAACAGTTAGACCCATTAGCACGCAGTCCCAAGCTAACTCTGGAAGTTATGCTCGGGTTTTCACAGTATATCCAGTTTTTAAAGACCAAATAAAACAGTACTCATCACTTTTACAGGACATCTAGGTCCCAGATCAATTTCTAGAACGGGAACTACCTAAATATGACAAATGGCAACTACAGGATTATGAAAAAGTTACCTCAGTCGATCGTACACTACTTAGAGCTCTGTATAAAAATATTAGTCTAAGATGTTCAAGCCCTAGCCTGACATTTTTCATATGGAAACCAAACTTATTAAATTGTTATACGTTTTTAAATTATTAACTTTCAGAAGCGTAGCAGGGGTAGAAGTTTTAAAAGAAGGGATGCACGGCCGCGGTAACGCTCACCACAGACAGCAGGTTCTCCCTTAAAGGGTTTCAGCATTTCAGAGGCCAGTTTTCCAGCTGCCAAGACTCATTTCGCCTCCTGCTGTGTGCATCTTAGGTGCTAGTTTCCTTCTTTTGAGCAGCTAAATGCTTAAAGTATTTTAAGTACTTAAAATATTGACAGCAAAGAAATGTAAAATACCTTTAGACTTTCAGTATTTTGCTCACTCTCAAAGAGAAAGTGTAGGAAGAATTTGTTCTTTAGGTGGGGCTATTAAAAAATACAGTCAACACTGAAGATGGGGATCAAAGGACAACCCCATAAGAGAAACCCCACTGGGTACAACCGCTTAGTGGTTATAACTGCTTTGTGTAAGGAGAGAGGGACATAATCCAGCTGTTTTCCCATCAGATTGTGTCCAAGAAGTATTTACCAACCTAGTCAAATTAGGATCAAACAAGGTAAGCCCTGGCAAAGCCACCTTAATGATGTTTCTTTAATGGAGCCTGTCTTTGAAAATAGGTGTTTCATGGTATTTTTCTGTTTGTTCTGAGAGAGAAAAACAGTCATTCCAAGTATTTATTTGATGTCAAAATGTCAACTTAAATACAATACAGGAAAAAAGGCATCACGTAAGCATTAAAAGACTAAAGATGCAGGGAATCTGTATCTTTTTCAAGTTAGGACGTAGTACAGAGATGCTTCTGCTTTCCCCTCTTCCAGCCCTGGTAATTTAACACATCTATCTGAGCAGAGGTGCAAAGGGCCTTTCATGCATCCATGCACTGCACACCCACATGGTATGCTGGATGCCATTTATAAGATTTCTGAGACAATGAAAAAGGATTTTGGTAGCAGAGTACAGAGAACTGAAAGAAGTTTATCTAACTACAAAATTTAAAAGAGGAATACTTTACCATAACAAAAGAAGTGTTTGGAGATTTTTAGCTCATTACCATTTCATCTTAACATCAAAAGGACTTTTCCTATCAAACACGGCTATTTATTTAAGACAGAAAGCTTACCTCTCCTCATCCACTTAGTCTTTGCTGTGTGCAGTTACAAAAGTAATTAGTGTATTTGCTAATAGTTCTTCATAATCCCTATTTCAACAACAAGTGTTGGCTTTGTTCACAACTAAGGTTACACCTGCAAGGTTTTACCCTCAAGAGGTTTTCATCAAGGGACCAAAGTACCACAGCTTCACTATTAACTTATAATTAAGGACTATAAAATAATATGAAAATAAGTATCAGACCTTGTATGTGCTATTATTAAACATCAAAACATTAAAAAACATTACCCAGAGGTCCCTAACAGAGCTTCTAAGATTTCTGCAAACACTAACCTGAAGCCACTTCCGTAAGCCTTTGAAACGTATTTAATTTGTATTAACTACTTTACTTAGCAGTTACTTTCAAGGAGAGGACATTCAGTAACAACCTCCATATTTACAGCTTACTCAAGAACAACAAATAACCTCCTTATTTTAGGGGATGATTGAAATAATCCCGCCCTGCTTTCGATTTTTAATCCTACCATTATTTCCAGACCTTCAACCAACAGGTCAATGGCTAAATTTTTAAGGTCTTATTGTTAACTTCAGTTGACAATAAGAATCAAAAAGGGGGTTCAAATATTGTGAAGCATTAAACATAGCCATGTAACATGCCACCCTTCCAACCCATGCCCCTGTGCTACTTCAAGTTTTATACCACATTCAGTTTTAAATTTGAGGTTTCTCAGTAACTAAAGTGGCACCAATTTGCATGCAAAGCAGTTTGCTTCCTCTCTGACTATTACCAAAATAAAAGAAATTATATCTCTGAAGTGGGGCTGCTCATGGCTATTTTTTCCTAAGAACAGAGGTAAAAATAAAATGTGTGTAAAAGGACTTTCTGCTTAGCCTTACAAATATAGTGAGCAAAACATGAGGTAACCTTGTTATTCTAAGGGAAAGACCTAATTTCTTCCACTGGGCTGTCTGGTCTGATACACCCTGCAAGTGAAGATCACTGCTGAATTCCACAAGTCTGAGGTTCAAAACCTGCAAATGCCATGCTAATACAGGCTCCAGTCACCAGACACAAATCCATGGCTTCTTCCCTGTTGGTTAACCATCAACTTTAAAGTAGAGTGTAACCGTATAGAGACTGCCAGACTTCCCATTTAAGCCATAAAATACTAGTTCTCTTCCTCATTTTATTAGGTATTCATGCAGAACAAAAAATTAGAAAACAAGGAAACATTAAATTATTGCCTCTTTGCAACTTTAAGACAGCTGTTTGTCAGAACCAAGGAAAATTTTCCATCTACCAACTTCTCCTTAGAGACAGTGTCACAAGAGTAAAAGAGTGTCAAAATCTACATGAATAATTTAGAAACAGTGTTTTATTGTATAATGTTAATATAGAAACGCAGCAGCAATTACTGTTGTCATCAGCCTACAGAAATAGGTCAATAAACATTTTACTGATTGCTCAGTAAAATTGCTCAGTACAGTTGCTCCCTCCTGGAAGAGAAACGTGTCTGGCAAACAATAAGGAAAAGGTCCACTTCCCTGAACTACAGAAAAGCCTGAGAAGACCCATATCTCCTTTACAAAAAGCCATCAGCTTTGGAGAATCTCCAGCACTCTGAACTAAGAGGCACTCGAAATCTGGTTGCAAAGCACAGACTCTGTTGAAAAGCTCCGGGGGAAAAAAAAAGAAAGAAAAAAACCCACAACCACAAAACACACCAAACCCAGAGATGTTTATTTGCCCTGCTTATAACCTATTTAACCCAAGTGTAAATACTTGCGTGCAGTCCTCCTGGCCTGCTTCATTAACAGCGATGCCAAAAAGGCACAGAGCACTGCCCTGCTTCTCCACAGCGGCTCATGGGTCACCTGCTCCACAAATATATGAAAAGCAAGTCTGTCTCCAAGGCTGCAGAGGAAACAGTTTTCTCAAAATCTATCTTCTGGCAGCCAACCATTCTCCTCACCCATACTCTTCACAACGTCCTGAGGCATATATTGTATTTATTCCATACGTCTTAGTTTTAACACTTCCCTCAGGTCATATTCCAAGTACTAGTTGGATGCTATCCGAATCCAGGCCGAGGCATCTGTATACCCTGAAATCAAAACAAGTATCAAAAGCAAACCACAAGTATGCCAGGACTAAGTGCGGAGTTTTCAAGTCTATCTCACAGCGCAACTCACAAGTAGTCACTCCTCTCCCCAAAGATCTGAGTGACCCAGCAACCAAGCGCTGACAAGAGATATTTGCAAGGTTTCAGCAGAAGTTTTGCTATCACGTATGAACACGTGCCCAAGAGAGGAGGGATGTCCCTAGACAGGGCCCCTGGGAACACCAGCACGCAACGGGAAGGACCACAGAGCAGCCAAGAGCCTAGCTCATGCGCACCGCCTGGCCATCTTCACCACAGAAGCATCTCCATGCTCCTGCGAGAGACACCAAAACCTGAAATTTAGCTACAGAAATCAACATCCCTGAATGTGGTCATAAATGTGAGGGAAACAATGCGGGAGATGGTGGGATGGTAACTGCCAGCAAGTCAGGTAAGGCAGATTTGTGTGTCAGCTACACGATACATTTGCCCAAAAGTACTCACAGTGTCAAGGGTCTCTCACCCACTACCATCACCATGAACAGCTCTACCAGCAACATGTCTGCTTTCCAAAAAAAAAGCCTAAACACACTGAAACCCACGCTCTCTTAACCCCTACCCCCTAGCCAAGGCCAGACCGGCAATGCAAGCGGCTGGACACACGCCATGACCTGCAGTACCTCGTCAGGATCCTCCCCGGCCTCTGTTCGGACTCTTGTGGACTTAAAAGTCCACAGTAAAATTTATGGAGTTTGCAGTTTACAATCACTGTACTAGCAACCGAGAACCCTCACACCCAGCCCACAGGTACCTCCGCGTGGTTTAGACATGCATTGTTAATAAAAACTGCTGTTTTGTCAGGAAAAGAAATAGTGACAAGTGAGTTAACCTAAATTATCCAAAACTGGAATGACTTTCAGGAAGCAATAAATGTAGTGCAGCACCAATTAAACATTTAAGAAAAAAAAAAATCCAGATTTTACAAGCTGAAGAAAAAGTGCATTAAGAAGGTGGAAGTAAACAAAGCCATTCTCACTCCCAAGCTGCTCCTTTAGATTTTGAAATACTCTTTGATCATTTATGTGGCTACATAATGTGTTGACTAACAGCAGCAGGGTAATCAAGGAAAAAAATCCCTCCTGTTTCACAGAACCAAATCAAGGTTTTCCACTGAAATATACTGATTGTAAACCCATCTATTTCCAGTATTACATGTTTTTATTCCGATGCTTAGAGCCACATCACTTATTTCATCTTAAATAAATACATGAAGTATTATAAAAAGTGTATTTCACAGCAACATAACAGACTACAGAACTATTCCAAACTCATTAATAACTTTTGAGTTCCTATTATACCCATAAAACTCAGTCCTGCAAAACTGAAACTAAAAGGTCAAGCAAGTATACATTGCAGCCCTGAATAAGATCTAGGTTTTCATTTATATTAAAGTCCCCATTTCTTTCAAAAGAGTACTCTACATTGGTATAAATTATATTTTAAACCTGTTCCAATGCATGTGTATACAAGAAAGTCATGAAAAGGAAAATTACTATATTCAGAGCCAGATTCCATACCACAAAATAAATTTAAATTATATCTGTCAGGTCAAAAATTGAGGCACAATCCTAGTTCAACAAATTTGATAAACAAGTTACCATCTGAGCACTGGCAGCTTCTCAAATGAACTATATTGCTTAAATGTCAGTGCTCTGTAATTTATTGACTTCTTTTTAAACACAACAGCAGTCTTCAGTTTTCAGGAATTCATTTGAAGTAGCTGTTGACTTCAGGATAGTTTCACATCTCATTTATCGCATTTCCAGCACCTCATTCGCTTAAGCAGCTCATGGAAGAAGAATTCTTCAGTATCCTTCACTCCTTTTTTAATGCTATTTATTTTTTCAGCTTTTCCTGTCAAAACTGGGCTGCAACAGGACAGTTTGTAAGGGGATGCTATTCCATTTGAGGGATGCTTGTATCTTCCCTCCATTCCATAAAATTTATTAGTAGTCTATCTCTCACAGAATCATGTCTTTAATTTAGAAGCACTTGGAGGAAGGAAGAAAGAAAGGAAGAAAGGAAGTTATTTAAATTACCTCTTCAGTACTTACATGGGATGCACATATGGGCAGATCAGCAGACTGTTACAGTACAGTCCCAGAACAGATAACAGCATGATTTCAAACACGTCTGTTTAAATGTTTGGACCTGTAACTTTCTAAATAAATAAATAAATATCAATAGCAACTTTAAAAACTCAGTATGAAAACCACAATCCCTAAGTTACTCTTCCAAGCATGACTCTCGTATGACTTACACAGTGCTAACATCCTGTATTTTTTACAATATAGTAATTAGACAAAGTTAGTTGAGTATAAGAGGCAGACGAGTTTTCCTGAAACAAACTTCCTTGAAAAAGAGATACCAGATTTTCCAGACTTGGAAAACTCTGCAGGCTTACATCGTTTTTCCTATCACAGAAAGGCAACACTAAACTACAGAACTAATTACTCTAAACCTACAGAATTATTACTGCAGTGGAGAAAATATACAGCGAACTTGGTAAGCTCCTCTGAAAAGGAACAGAAGCTGCAACCCATCTGCTCGGCAGATTTTCGTCATGTTGCAGTCTGACTGAACAAACCCTTATCTCTCCGAGCAGAAACTCACTGCAGCCTCAAGAGCTGAAATTTTGCTTGTGAAACAAGACCTCCACCCTCCACCAACTGAACTTCAAAGGAAGCTCTGAGGTTGATGTTTTATTCTCATTATTATTTGTTTTACATATTCATTATCCACCCTTAACACAGAGGCACAGTGGCCCACACTGCCAAACTAGCTGCTCCACGGACCACGTTGCTCATGCTACTCTTCAAAGGATGCAGCATGCTGTCTTCCTCTGCTGTCACTTGGCTGAACCAGCCATGTGAGAAGTCTGATGTAGCTCACTAGCTTTAACACCATGTGTTTCAGCTACTTTGCACTGCTACAGCACCCCATACGTATGCCAAAATTCCCCCTAATCTTCGTTTGATGCGGGACTGTTCTTTGCCCTTTCTTTGCCTGTGGCTCACAGCCTTCTCTGCAAGTTGTCCAACTGGTTGGCTTACGAGAATTACTATTAATAAAAATAATGATTTCCCCATTTCATTCCACAAACAACATGGAGATGAATTAACAAGATGTTTCTGGCATTCACTGACTTGAACCATTAGCGTTTGGCAAGGTGAGGACTCACTGACTGCTACAAGGAAGAGCACGTCCACAAGATCCTTCCTGAGAATGATATTTATGTACCCAAGATGCCAACACATCTTTAATTAGACAAACTTTTTTTTTTTAGCTCACAAAAATACCAATATGAGCAAGCCAGAAGGAACTAATCTGTCAACAGTAGGATTAAACAACATAGTGAATTACCTGGACTACTTTCAAGGCACGGACATAAGCCTGATAGTTACCACATGACAAAGTCAAACTGACAGCTGACAGATTTTGATTCGAGTTGAATTGGAAGTCCAGTCCTTCAATCCTTCCCCCATAAAAATGTATGAAATTCTACCTCTCCGTAACATCAATACTATGATAAGAAGGGAATTAATACAGCATTACTAACCATCCCATGCTGAAACAGATCCTGCCCTGGGTCTGTTTTAGACTGCTTGAGTTACCCGCTACTAAAAAAAAAGGTAAGAAAAAACCTCTCAGACCCTGCTGTCCCACTAGACACAAGCTTCTACATCACTCTGCACCCAGCTGCTCTTTTTGAGCAGCTACTCCATGTTCAGTACAGGTTTTCGTAATAAAAACTTTACGTGTCACATTTTTTCATAATCATCATGTTGCACTTCAGAAAGAAATTCTGTCCTTCAACCTCTGACGCCCTCAAGGCCTTCTGGACTTCAACCCAACTCCCACGGTCTCCAAGGTGCAGCCATTTCTCAGTCTCTCTGCTTTTTGGGCCTGGTAGACAGAAACAGCTTATGAAATTTCATCCACCACAACAAAATCAAGTCTATCATTATTGCATACATAAAATATTAACGATAAATATGTAAGTAATAATGAAACAAACCTTCAGAGGTATTTAAGAGAGAGGCACAAGATTCTACAGCGTGGGGAAAAATTACAGTATTCCATCATTCTCCCAGCTGGGCACATTCCAGGTTTCCCCTCTGCAATCTGTACTTTGCATGTTCTTTTACTCATTAAATGCTACTGTATTACGCGTGCCACAGGCATGAACTCCATGCCATTGTGCTGACACTCAAAACCAAGAACCTCTTCCTTCCCAGAATGTGCAAGCAAGAAACAGGCAGAGGAGGTAACACAAACGAGCAGATGAAGGCAGAGGGAAGCCCTCACAGAAACAACCCAACAGCTTTGTTTGGCAGGCTGGGAAATAGTAATACATGACGGGTCGAAGCACAAATTCTCCCTTTAGCAGGGGTCACTCAGATTTATATACACACCCTGCACAATCGTGATAGGACTTACAAGGGCAAGTCATACAAGCCAGAAGTCTTACTCTTACTGGAAATAATAAATAGAAGATACTGGCTTGACCGTGCAACCCAGTTATTCTACAGAACACAACACTTCATCTTAAAAAACTAAGCAAAACCACTCAAAATTAGACTTAAGGGAATTCTATCAGCCCTGAATAAATTACACAAGAAGCAGAGAGAAAGATAATTATAATAAGCCTATAACTATCCAAAATTCATTATGCAATTAAAGATGACAAAACAAACAAAAAAAAAATCAATATGTAGGAAGCCATATGGGACAAGAGAAAAAAAGCCACGCCACACTGCCCAATACATGAAGACCAACGTGACAGAAGATTCAGAATTTTTTTGATTGATGCATTTAAATTTTCAAACCCTACCTGTGGTATCTTAAAGCAACTGTTCTCAGTGCCTAAAATGGGTATGTTTAAAAGACACAGCCTTCATGTGAATTCTTCCACAGATGGTCTTTACAAAAAGCCTGATTTCAGTGTCTTTAATGCTAACACAGAAAAGACTGCAGAGTACCCTGCTGATATTCTCACTCCTTCCTATTCACAATACACATTATCACCACACGTTCTGATTTCTGATCTTACTGAGCACTAAGGAGTACCATGACCTACAGCATATGGCAGTGCCTGGACTGTTGCAGGGAAACACTACACCCTGTGAATTAATGTGGTGTTCATATAACTTTCTAATAATGCAGTAATAGGTATCTCCTGCAAGTCTAGTTTCTTTAATCATGTTGTAACCACATACTTCAAAGACAAAAACCCCTCGTTTTTTCAGTACCTCTGTTATACTACTGCTATTATGAACACACAAATCCTTCTAACAGTGGGGTTTTCTTATTTGTCTTTTGAAAGAATAATCTGGAAGACTAATACAATATCTTGCTTTTTAACACTCATCAGCTGTAGCATCCTGATAACTATAATCACAAAGAACCATACTATGCTTTCCCACCTCCCACTTGTTTTATTGAGATGTAACACAAACCAGTTATACCATGAAAGATGTCACGCATTCTGCAACCATGGAGGGGAAGAAAAATCTGTATTTGGTTACCGAGCCTGGAGCTTTACTACAGAAAGTCCCACTGAACACTAACAATGTCTTCTAAAGGGCGCACAGGAAACCTTATTTTTACTCACTAATAGAGAAAAAAGCACGATGGCTGCCAAGTCTTATTTAAGACTAGCTAGGTCACAACCTGCAGCAAAAGCAGAAATAGACATTATTTCACTTGATGCAACGCTTAAGGACTAAGCAGGGATGCTGACCCCTCATCAGGAATTTGATCAGAGTACAAGATGTAGAGCACAGGCTCTACACAAGATATCCATGATCCAAACATTAGAGAACACCAACACATAATGGATTATTTCTCCCTCCAATTCTCCTCACAGATTCATTTGCAGATGTTAAAAACTGCTTATGGCCTACACTGACAAAACAGTTGCCCCAAGCCTCTTCTCTGGATGTTTTTCCCACCTTCTGAAGAATGTGCTCACTGAAATTTGCACACCATCATTTACACACTTTAAATCTTAGGGTAAGAAACCTTTCAATCTGACACATCTTACACAACTAGGTTTCACTTCACTTGTTATGCTCAGAGGTTGAGAGAATCTGTACCACTAAAAACACAGCACAAAACACAGCTGAAGGCAGGTATTATATTAAATTCTGCTCTTATGTTCAGGCTAAGATATTCTAGAGCAACCTACAGCTGCCTTCCTATTTCCCACCTTCAGAAGACTCCCTTCACATTCTCCTTCTCATTTCCAGCCCTGTTCAGTCACTGAAAGCAGTGTCTCAGAATACCAACTGAAGTAACACAGGCAGAATTCCTTGAAAATGTCAAGGGGAAAGTGAGAAAATACTGGAAAGTTGATCTGAAAGTGCATTACAGACCTGAAATGTCCAAGTAGACTCACAGAATGGTTTGGGTTGGAGGGACCTTAAAGACCATCTAGTTCCAACCCCCCTGCCATGGGCAGGGACACCTTCCACTAGACCAGGTTGCTCAAAGCCTCATCCAGCCTGGCCTTGAACACTTCCAGGGATAGGCCATCCACAGCTTCTCTGGGCAACCTGTTCGGTGCCTCACCACCCTCTCTGAGAAGGATTTCTGCCTGATATCCAATCTAAACCTCCCCACTTTCAATTTAAACCCATTACCCCTTGTCCTGTCCTGTCACTACAGGCCCTTCTAACAAGCCCCCCCCAGCTTCCTTGTAGCCTCTTCAGGTACTGGAAGGTGCTATAAAGTCTCTCTGGAGCCTTCTCCTCTCCAGGCTGAACAAACCAAATTCTCTCAGACTTTCTTTATAGCAGAGGAAGTAGGTAAGCCTCCAGCTTAATGTCAGCCTTGGGACTACCTCAAGCACTACCATCATACAGAAAAGTCACGAGGAACCGATTTGTGCTTTCAACCCAAGCTATCTGAAAAGATCAGAGACTTGTACTGGAACTTGAGTCCTTTTTGCAGGTGGTAACCACCACCTTTCCAGCAAGAAACAAGCTTGACAGTGAGTTACGACCAGGAAGCCTTCCCCCAGCTCTCCCTGCCCTCGAGCTCAGGAAAGCAGGCATGGCGTCCCAGCATTTGCTGAGATGCCAGCAGGGTTCACTTTAAAACAGTGCAGCAGCAGCACAGTGTTTGGCTCCAGAAGCCCTGGCAACTCTCAGGAGAGGACACAGCAGCTCCCTTACTTGCAAGCACAGCCTAGGCTTAGCCTAGCTAAGCATTCATCATCATGTTTAGTCTGCAGCGATGAGGTACTCCGCACCATGCAGGACCTGAAACTGAGGATTTATTGATTCCCAGAATTACATTCACAATAAGTACATGCATACCAATGGGCTTTTATTGACTCTATAGCTCTAGATCGGCCAATCACTCACAACCCCTTAACTCTGAATAATTTGTAAAAGCCCCTCAACTCATTCCAACCAGCAGCACAGTTTTCCCTTTCGCTGACATGGTAACGTCATCTTTCATCCTCGCTCTCTGGGGTCAGCCAGTGTACACTCTAGGGTTCTTCCCTCTGCTGACATAATAGAGAATATCATCCATTAACACCAGCATTGCTTTTTACTTGCATTGTTACAGCCATGAGGAGAGCTGAAGTGGTTTCAAGGTAACCACGAGTATCGTCAGAAGAGCACATACTTAGTTTCAGATACATTTTAATTTTCTTTTGCTATACAGAGGCACAAAATAAGCATCAAATCTAAGCTATCAAAATAAGGTCCTGTTAACAAATAGATCATTATCTATTACGGTCCCATAATCCTATTATTTTCAGAGGTGAAAAGCAAAGAAAGTAATTCATCACATGATACAGACATCACTCACTCAAGTGGTTTAATCCACACCAACACAAAGTCTCTGGAAAGTAAGCTCTTGCGTCAAATCACAATAAAAACCATGTACTGTATTTCAGAAGTACAGTACAGGATGGAGCTCATCCCAGGCGCTGTCAATGTTCCCAAAAACATTAAGTATCAGTAAATTGTCACATGGGGATTTTTCCTCCCCTCACTGCCTCCTGACCTTGGCAAACATCTGTTCATCCTATTGATTTCCAAATGCAAACTACTGTGAGAATTTTAGTTCTTCTACAACGAATTCTCAGCTTCCAACCAGGTGTGTGCTCACACATTCATACTGAATTGTATTTCATATCCATGCCTTTCGTATCTCAGCAAATCTTCAGAATACATTTGCCTAACAAGTTTAGAGCCCACAGGATACATTTCTTACCGCACTGTATAGCAAAATAAATTAAATGTAGAGTTCTTTCAAATGTCAAACCATCAGGTTTTAGACTTTCCAAACAAAGTAGGGGATTTTTTTTTACCACTTATTTTTCTGAAGTTCCCAAGGTTTAAGCATGGTTGTATCACCAGATCTTTTTGGCCTGTTTTCACAGGACCTGAAAAACTCTCTTCTTCACACAGATACCTGAGCCTAGAGACAGAATGTAGTAACTCTCTCATTTCTAAGATAAAACCTGTCCAAACATGCATCTATACCCACTCTTGAGTCAAAACTTTCTATTAAAGTCCCTCAGAAAGCAATTAGTCTGAATAAACAGACACCATAAATCCATTACAATAATCACACAATGTATGAGTATGATTATACATATATCAACATTTGAAACACTAAAAACCAGTTTCATGTCCTGCACTAAGAGTTGCAATGAAATTGCAAGGTACAGGACATCAATATGAAGCTGTTTTCAGAGACACCTGTAAGGCAAGGAAAAAGCCATCACTAAATTTCTTTTCTAGGTTCAGGTCACTGGCAAAGCACTTCTACATCAAGGGGAACAGAAGCAGCTTTAGTAAAAGATGTCCAAACAACCTTCTGAACCATTATCACAGAATGGTTTGGGATGGAGGGAACCTTAAAGACCATCTAGTTCCAACCCCCTTGCCATGGGCAGCTGTTGTGATTTAACGCCAGCTAGCCAAATACCATGAAGCCACTCTTATAAACCCCCCACCCCTCCTCCAGCAGAGGGG
>NW_010223988.1:0-1191 GCF_000690775.1 Eurypyga helias
TTTATCTATTGAACCTCTTCCAAAACTATCATTTATACAGCGTTTTTGCTTTGTAACTGAGGTATTAGTATTTCAGTTCACATGAGTTACTTCGTTACTCGTAATCTGATTTAGAATTGTTTTGGCCTGAGTAAAAATCGTTAGTTCCAGCTTGTTTGGTACCTGGTTTTCACTGAAGATAATAGCGTCTGTATTTAACAATATATATGGGAGCCCCTGCCCAGATTGGAAGTGAAGAAGGCTTTTTTGGTAACAGATCCGTGACACATCTCTTGTTAAGAGAACAACACCTCTCTTCAAAGTCACAACAGCCCAGCTTTGTCTCAGTTCTTGGTACTAGGGACAAGACACCTAGCAGCACCATTTCCCTGGATGCCTTATAACTGTAGTTACTCCGAGTCCCAATGACCCCGACGAAAATAACTCGTTTAATGAACTCGCCGATCTCTCCTGCATGCCCCTGAAGAGGTTAATCTCGCTGAGCTGCGGAGACCTAACGTAGGTGCTTAGGGTTGCGGTACATCAGTGGCAGTGCTGGAAGTTGAGGGATCCCACCTCCTCAGATCCTTAGTTCTAACTTCCTGACCCCTTAGGCAGAAACTTTATCCCGTGACACAGTAATTACACAAACCGACACGTATTCTTCCCCCGTCTACGCAGATGTCGCGCAGGGAGCTGCTGATTTTTCACCCTGTGTTTAGTGCAAGAGTTTTGGTTACGCTCAAAAACGCGTAGGTATCCTTGGAAACCTCACTGCAGGCACCAGCTGTCGAAGGGACGTGTGACTGTGAGCGCTGCGGTGTCCGGCCGTGGATCCCCCGCACCCACATCACCGGCCGCAGCTGCCCCCCGGGCCCTGCACCCCACGGGGCAGGCGCAGGCAGTCGCTAACCAGCCCGTGCGGGTTGTACGTACGTAGGAACCCGACTGGTCCCGCATCTCAACGCTCCATAAACCCCTTTTCCGGGGTTGCTAACGCGGACGTGTCCTGCCGCTGAGCGCAGGGGGCACGTAACAGAAATACGGGCGGGGTAGGCACCCCGCGAGGTCCGCTCCCCTTGTTTCACCACGTCTGACGGGACGGAGAGGGCGGGCCGGCGAGCTTCCCGAGCCTTCCCCTGCGACCGTGGGCTATTCCCAAAGGAAGAAGAGCGGGCCTGAAAGGAAGAAATGAAATGCAGTGAGCTTCCC
>NW_010223988.1:1212-4781 GCF_000690775.1 Eurypyga helias
CTTTTCCCCAGGAGGTGGCGAGCTCGGTCTCCCGTGCGCGATCCCTCGGCAGTTCCTCGGCAGGGCGCCGGGTGTCCTCCCGGCCCCGGGAGCGGCGGAGCGGCCGCCCGTTAGATGCAGATTCCTCCGGGCAGAGCTTCGGAACCCAGAAGGGAGAGCACAGCCTTGCAGTTCCAGGGATGCCGCCAGCTCGGACTGTTTCCGAAGGGCCCCATCTCAGACAATGCAAGTCTTTCAATGGCAGTGATCACAGGGGCGCTGCAGAAACCGTCTCTGGAGAAGGAAGATGGGGGGAGGGAGAATCCCTTCTCTCCCAAGCATGTTCCAGTGCACTAAGCATGTATGGCACCCTATATACCTGATCTCTGTCCTCCGTGTGTATACAAATCCTCCTGTTGCCTTTTCACTCACTTTTGCTGCTGCTGTGAATACAAGGCCTGGGATGAAAGCATTCCCTCTCCTCGCTGCCCCTTCCGCACCCTCAACCTCCCAGGAGGCACCGTCTTCCCAGTCTGAGAGGAAGCGCCAACGCGCGCCAGCGGCACGGGCACGCCGCGACGGGTTGCCAGGTGGGCAAAGCACAGTTACATCGCACCCCCTCCTCGTCCCCCTCCTCCTCCCTACTCTCTTCCAGTTACTGCTGCTGTAGAAGGCCGGTGTGGGACAATAGCCTCTTTATTTTTCTTCCCCTCTGAAGAAGAGGCCGTTTTTTCAAGCTGACAGCATCCCTTTATGCTGATGAGATGGCTGAGTGCCAACTAGCAGCAGAAATACAATAGCACCCGTTAGAGCTGTTGGCTAGAGCCTGCCAGTGCTTCTGTTTGTAGTTCAGAGGGTTGGAAACTCAGCCACGCAAGTAGAGATGCAGGAGAAACTTTACAGTGAAAATGTGGATCTTGCAGCGGGTTTTTTAGTTTCTCACCAAAAAAACAGATACCAGGTTTGCACTGACATTCTGGACCGTGCTGTAAGGAAAAGATAAGAAACCTAAACGAGAGGACTGCCGTATACCAAGGCCTCTCCTTTGCAGCTGTATTGGCGACTGTAGGCCTAGGGAAGTGCGTTCGCCGCTCTATCGCTGACTGTAGGCCTAGGGATGTTCAAACCCCCGTTGTGTATCAGTAAGTCCTGAGGCAGATGTCATCATCACTTCCAAGCGAGGCACCGTGCAGTCGGTGGGGCTCCCGGAGCCGTGTCTCTGCGCCACACGGCAGCAGCGCTCAGCCCGCACAAAGTTCACTGGAGATTTAGGACCGGAATCAGTAAGTCACGCACTGCCCCGAGTATTCTGGTTCCTTAGTATGTTGTGGCCTTCAGGCAATGGGTCCCTCATTCCCAAGCCTGTTTCTGCATTTCTCTCATTTATATGTCCACATAGAGACAAGACCTTTACTTTTGATGATTATGTTTTTAACCCCCTAATAACACTCAGTATTATTCCATGCTCTGCTGAACAGAATGGCAGAAAGTCATGGATAATGTAGGAAGTTTGCACTGGGCGTCGAACAGACAGCTGATACGCTTTTGTAAAGACGTGTCTGGTGGCAAATCATCGGAAGATCAGAATGAAATCAAAGAAACACAAGAGCATGACTGAGTGCACTGCATAACCGAAAGTTAGCGGAAGTGCATCTAGAGACAACTCTTTTTCTTCTCTGGAAAGGACAGGCTGAGGGTGTACTTGGTCATCTGTGTCTCAGTGTTCCTTTCCCTGGGCACAGATGGCAAACTTCAACCATCACCATCCCTCTCATCTGCCACATCAGCCCTGTAAGCACACTCATTTACAGCTTCTACCCATGGCTTTCTAGTGACCTCCTCTCTCCCTTCGGTGCTGTCTTAGAGGCCTTGGCTAATATTCAAGACATGACAGAAAAACGTTCAAAGCTGCCCCTGTGGGCGTGGTAACATAGTTCTCAATAAAGCAAAGACCCTTCCCATGAAATAAAAGCTGGACACATTTTTGTCTTGTCCTCAGGCAAGAAACAAATTAAAAACCTTTCCTACGCTTTCAAAAAATAAAACAGCTAAACAAGAAATCCAGCCAAGATGCCCCTGCCCTTCCCCCTTCTGCCCTGGTTTGCACGCCCCCTCTCAAACCGCACGTTCCCTGGGGCAGAGCCCTGGCCTTTGCAGCCCCACGCAGGGGGGGCTGACGCTGCCACCGCTACTCTCATTAATAACAAGGATCCTGCCCCTTGGCTGTGATGCGTCACCAAGAGAGTTCAGCTATTTCAGGATCAGATTCCAGGCTTTCTAGTTGCTTGACACAGCAGTGGGCTTATCTTTTCCGAGATAAGTAGCCTGACCTGTGCAGTTTAACGGATGGATTGTGTCCCCAGCGACAGCTCGCAGAGAAACAGCCCGATTTTCAGAGGTGCGGAGTACTTTCTTCAGAACTTCAGATACTTCTGATAACCCTCCCTCTGGGGCCACCCAAACTGCAGTGTCTGAATGGACACCAGCATAGTTTTCACCAAGAAAACTTGTTTTGTGGCATTGTTGGTTAAAATTTCTTCTTTGTCTACATTTCCCTTTTCTCAAATCGTTCTGTATCACACACACAGTCATTCTCCCCTCCAGAGCCGACTGCACTCTGGCAGTGAGAGAACACCATCCCAGTCCAAAAATTCAATACTAATAAATGAAAAGCACCAAAGTTACATAAAAACCCCCGCACCCAGGCTGTCGTAATGCCTCTGCTGAAGCAACGAAGAGCACTACGAAGTCTGCTCATAACTGAAAAGGGACTCGACTTTGAGGCCATGAAATTAAATTCATTGGTAATTCTCCAGAGAGGGGGGAGGGAAAAGCTTTGGGGATGCTCACTGCATACAAAATAAATATCGTGGTCACTGATGATATTGATTCTTAAGTACAGGCGGCTTATTCTCATGGGCGGGGGTTCTGGGGCGAGAGCATCACCTAGCATAGGGCTGTTGTAACGGCGAGCACTTGTGCGCCTCCGGACCACGGCCTGGTTTTCTTAGAGCTCGCCGTGCCCTACAGGGAATCAAACCTCCCACAGCTCCTTGGATGTGGAAACCAAGAGGACCCCAGGGAGCAGCTGCAGCTCTCCAGGCTCCTCGGCCCGGTCCGGCGCTGGGCAGCGTGCCCGAGTCTGGCCCTCACGGCAGAACTGGAGGTCTTAACGTCCCCCCTGGGACCGCAGTAAGAGTGAAGCGGGCGAGAGCAAGGCCTGGAAATGCAGACTTCTGAGCTGCGTGCCTGTCTCTGCTGTGACTCCTGAGCATCTCGCTTTGCCTCTGCCTGGCAGGTAGAGGCTAGGTTACGCCTGTTTTGGGGGAGATAGGATAATTAACCGACCTACTTAGCATTAAGCCTCTTGAAGTGTGTAGGCAAAGGAACTCGCAAGCGTACTGAGCACGCTGCCACGAGAAAGAGCATTGTGTTCCCTGTGACAGCGCAGGCTGAAATGATTCTTCTGCTGCCTGCAAAGACAACAATGCTTTGCAGAATTTATCACTCTCTCCAGTTCCTCAGGAGCACAGTACCACACAGCTTTGAAAATACAACAGGGTTCGACTCCCGAGCTGAAACCTGAATCG
>NW_010223988.1:4812-9345 GCF_000690775.1 Eurypyga helias
ACGCTCTTCGAAGAAATCACATCCTGCTGGGGTTTATAGCCGAGAGCAAGTCTTCACCTCTCCCTGACCCACTTTGAAAGTTTGTCCTTCTACCTCGTTCATATGAAAGGTTCAGAAGGAAACTGAGCGAAGGCCACACTGAAAGAGCAGATGTTTGTTTCGGGAGAAGCCCCTTCGCTTTGTCTCAATTTCAGACCTTCCATGTAACCCAGCAACTATCAAGACGATTCCCCTGGATACGCCCCTTTCCCTTCTCCCCCTCTCCGGCTGCATCCTGTCCCTTAGCCCTGCCTCTCCTTTCATAGAGCTGTGGCCAGGGTGATGAATTTGCTGGGCACAGGAAAGAAATTTCATGTATTTAAATTCCCCGCTGGCTGCACGATGCACGTGCCCCTGCAGAGCGCCAAGGAGATCACGGCACTTCCAGATGAATTGAGCCTGGACGATGCTGATCGATTCACTGACACGGATTTCATTTTCCCAGCTAGCTCCCTGTTGCCCAGGGTGTTTTGTTTTTTGTCAGTCGCCTGTTTTTCAGTACTTTTCTGTAGGATTTGCTACAGAATAAATATGTCCTGGAAGGCGGTATAGCCTCAGCAGGTCTTTAGGAGGGTCTGCAGGGCTTGCAGCTACCAGCTACGTCTCATGGGTGGAGTGATGTATCGCTCAAATAAACCTGAGATGAAGCAGATGCAGGGGACAGGTAAGGGGCAGATGCAGGAGAGAGTTAAGGGGGCCTAATAAAGCTTCAGCCATCCAAAGTGAACTATAAATACAGATTATTTTTTTTTTAAGTCCGAAATCAACCAGGGACTTCATCATTACCATTTATTGCCTTATTAACCCACTTCTATTATAGCATTTATGATGTTTGGACAGAGAAATGCCTGCAATGAACTAGTTATGCTCAGGTGTTGTCCTTTATTAGGGCCGGCCCACAACAAGGTTTATGGGCCCACTGCAGTCCCATTGAGATCTATACAGAAAACGTCACAGGCTCTTTTATGATCACAAGCCAGCCCCTGTTTCTGGTCTCTTCCTCCTCTCATGCCCCTCAGGAGCCCTCTGAATGCATCACTGAAAAAAACCCCTTGTC
The DNA here is from genome assembly GCF_000690775.1 of Eurypyga helias. Lineage (NCBI taxonomy): Eukaryota > Metazoa > Chordata > Aves > Eurypygiformes > Eurypygidae > Eurypyga > Eurypyga helias. The sequence goes on from NW_010223988.1 coordinate 5,909, forward strand.
TCTGGAGCCTCCGTCACAACATGCAGCTATCGCAATACCAGACAGTCCTACCATGCCTCTGGAAGTAAAATAAAAGTAAACCCAAGCCACCTCCAGATCCCCCGCCTGAACCTCCAGCTCTTTTCCATGCCTCGTTGGCATCTTGGTGTCCAGTTTGGGATATGGTCCGAAGGGCAGGTCTGCTGCTGGGATGCAGGACTCTCTGGTGTGAATCCTGGCTCTGCGTGCCTGTGCCACGACGGCAGCGCAGGGCTCCTCTAACGGGCCAGGCGCTGCTGGGAAGGCGATGGCAGCGTCAGTACTGCCCCGACAGCTACAGTTTGCCTTCTTTATCTGGCGCTAGGGGCATTACAGGAACTGAAAAGGCGAGAGGCAGGGAGAGGAAGGAACATTTTTACTGAGCTCATTGAGAGCAACGAGACTGACAACGCTCACTGGTCAACCTTGTGATGAGAAGTGGCAAGGCTGAGACTGACCTACACCACAGCCCTGTTTTAACACACCTTAACTGGTTGCTAACTAACCTAAGATTAGGCTCAGAAAAAACTTGGATTTAGAAGATCAATACCTATATTCACCTGAAAAAAAAAAAGCTTGCATTAAAAATACATCTACTGATACTGGCCTGACCTAGAAAAGCTAGATCGCCCCCAAGCCATGCAATTTTTAGAGTATGTAGCGGTTGTGCCTGGTCCTCCAGATTTCGGTGCCGAGTTCCGTCAGTCGCTCAGTGAGCTGGGCTGGGTACAGCAGCAGGGATCCAGATAGCAGCTCAGAGGGGGGATCTGAGAACAGACAGTGCTCCAAACATGCAATTGTCAGTCAGTATTTGCAATTCAGCAGGCGGCAAGCAGAAAGGCCTCCAAATAAGCAAATTAACTGCTACATAAGGGCTTTGTGCTCTAGCTACTAGCTGGCAAAAAATTTTGTGCTGATTCTGATGCAACAAGCTTTAATCCTGCTATGTTATCGACACTGTGTATTTCCAAGTTTAAACACACCCAGTAGATAAAATGTCCTTGAAAACTCACTGTCTCTTTAATTCCCAACACTTCAGTTGAAAACATAATCCTAAATACCACATTAACCAATATCCGCAGCATCCTTCATCCACTCTGGGACCCTTTTCTATTTGCTATCTACCACATTATCACAATCCACTGAAGTAGCCTCAGAAGTGCTGTTAAGAGACTCAGAGCAACACTGCTGAAGTCAGATGACTGATCGCCCTAGAACTACAGATCCTGATGTTCAAGGAGACAGCTGAAGAGGAAATCTCAGGAAAGGCAAAGCCTTTCAGAGGAGCAGAAAGGTGGACAGGGCGCAGTAGAGACACCGTCACCCGCCTTCGTCTGTGCACACACCAAGACTAGTTGCGAATGAATCCTTAGAGACTAATTTCACTTTATGGTTTCCAGCTCAGGCAAACCTCAGGGTTCAGCCTACCACCGTTTACCACGCTGCCGCATGCCGTGCTAACTCGTTGGTGCCTTCTGCTTCCCGTTTCAGAGAGCATACCCGACGCCAGCCTCAACAGCGGCAATAGGCAGGTTAACACCTTTCCCCCTACGCTTACCTCGCCCGGACAGGACGCAGTCAGGGTGGAAATGCCAAGTTAAGGCCACGCCGTACTCTCTTCTGGATAGTTGGGGCTAATCTGCCTCATGGTGTGCTAGCTTTAAATGTGTTTTGCTAGAAAAGGATTCACGGGAGATGAACCCGCTCCAGCATCCATTCACCTGCTCTGTAAGTTGTCTGAGCTCAACCCCTGAACTGATTTTTGCGACCCACGCAAACAGCCAACTTGGCGCGGAGCTCTCCAGTGCTCCAGAGAAGAGATGGAGTGCGATTTTGTCGCGTGAGCCACCCAGCTCCCTCTCGCGACAGACTCCTTGGCTTGCACAGACAAGCTCTTCGGTGATGAGTCAGGGATACGGCTCCCATGCTAAAATTTCCTTTGCACACTCTGTCCCCCTCTGAAGATTTGCAGCTCTGAGGGTCTTGGCTACAGCTTTTGCCTCACAGACAGGCAGCGGTCTGGAATGATGATTGGAGATCATCATCTCAGTGAGCAGATCCCTGTGGCTTTCGTCTCCGGCTGTTGCACCTTTGGCATTATCAGGAGTCAGAGAAAAATCCAACGTGACGGCATCAGCATTTAGGGCAGTAGGCAGGAAAGGTTAAAGAACACAGAAGAGTTTTTGGGGATCTGGGATAGGGAGGTTGGTGTTTGCTACTTAAGTAGTGAGGCTGCCAATTTCAAGATAAACTCTCATGGGTTGCAAAAGGCCTCAAATTAATTCCAACACTCCTCTCAGTCTCATCAGCCTATTTTCTTGTCTGCTCCTTCACCCAAACCATGGTCCAGTCCTGTTGCTTAGGAACCCTGGCTGGGAGAGGGAGGTGTGCAGATCTTGATACACAGCCCCACAGAAGCAGCCTGATCACAGCCACCACCAGCAACAGAGCAGAAGAAACACACGCTTATGAAGCAATCAGCAGGAGGGACCAATGCTGGCATTTTCAGCTCTGCCTGCAGGATCTCCCACCAGTCAGATGGACAAATAGGACCCTGGGAGTCCAACCAGCATGTTCTGTCAGCCTGAAAGGGGCCAACATTTCCCTCCTTATGCCACCTCACTCTGAACTGCTCATTTGTACGTGCTTGATGGTGAAAGGGTTAACTTGGCGAGAGTCCCCCGATGCCCTCTTCTGAACGTGATGGTAATGTCAAGTCACCCCTCTGGTCCAGCGTGTTCACTCGGACCAGAGGCTGCTTCCTCATTAGCAACAATAAATTCAAAGCAGATGGGAAAACTGCTCCATTCTCTGATCCAGCTTTCACAGCCCTTTGATTTCAGAATCCCTCGACTGCTCTTTGACTTCTCTCGCCTGTCAAATTCCCTGGCAAGATTGATAGCATCTGGACAGGAGGGCATCAGTGCAAATTCTGGTACCGGTCCTCTCCCCTGCTGAATTTCCCACATCTGACCATGCTAATTGCAGCTTCTCTGCCTTTGATGTAAAGACCCTTTGATTTTTTTTCTCCCTATCCTCCCTCCCTCCTTCACCAGTTTATTACAACACTTTGCAAGGGTCAGTGGGCCTGGCCGTGTCTGCCTTACTTCTCTCATACTCAAACTGCTGCTCGCGCCTCCCCAGGCCAGGCTAAGAACCGCGCAGAGCTACGGTTTCAGGGAGCGTGCTCCGTGTTTTCCACACCACAAGCTGAAAGCCATGGAGTAAGGGGAAGTTTGGAAAGGACAGCAAGATAGCAACACAAGTACTAATGTCTGGAGAAAACTCCACAGCAAGTGTGACACCAGGACAGGGTCAGTGAAGGAGCGAGATGTGCCCATAACACGGCGTGTGGGAAAAGTCATGCGGGAGGATGCTGCGGAGTGGTTTGGGCAGGAGAGGGGAGCACCACTGCTTCT